>NW_018164785.1:267933-289072 GCF_001263595.1 Phalaenopsis equestris | reverse complement strand
CCCCCTCCCCCCCACAAAGCAAAAAAAAAACGATTAGGTGCAGATTGATATGTATATATGAGTAGTTTTTTAAAAAAAATTAATTGACTACAATGCTATAAAGATTTATAATCAATTAAAAGTATTAAAGAAGAAAATTGAATAAAAATGATTAAATTAGATTCAAATGATAGTTTTAATCTTTTCCCAATTTTTAACATCTTCTAGCTACAAAATTATGGTTGTCAAAAAGACCTTTTGTCTGTGAATGACTCGTGTTCGTCTCGCTAACCAAACGAGCCAAACAAAGACACATTTTTTGAGCTCGAAATATAAACCATTCAGCTCGTGTTTGGCTCGATTACACACTTACCTGACCTATGACTACATGAGAATTTGATTTGGAAAAAGAAGCCGTAGGTCTGCGAGGATGAACTTTCCAAATTTCCTATCTGTCCTCTATAAGAGATGCACTGGCCGTGTCAAGTGGAATACAGGAAAGAGGCGGAGACCCCGCATTTCCTCTCGACTTTCTCTCCATCTCTTCCCCATTCGCACCAAGCTCTAAATCTCTCGGCTTTGAAATATAACCTGGAGATACACGAGCTTCACAAGAAGGAAGTTTGTGCTTTTGGGTCTCTGAGAAATGGTGAGAAGGAGGTTCTGGTGGGCGGTCTCCTCGTTCCTGGTGTTGCTCTTCTTGCTCCGTCGGAGTACTGTCGGTGCGCAGAAACCCGGGGCTTCTTCATGGCAAACCTTGACTGGTACTTTCAACTCGTTCTCTGTCTCCTTTTGGCCCGCTATCTTGCTATGCTTGATTTTTGTGATGGGGTTTCTCTCTTTTGGTATGCAAGTACATTTAAGCCTTTTTGGGATTCTAATTTGAAAGTTTTTTGTTGTTGTTGTTGTGTGTGTGTGGTTTCCTGCAAATTTCGTTTGATCTGGGTGGTCAGTTTCTGTTGTTTTCGACTTTTAAGTTTGATTTGAGTTGCAGTTAGATGGCGATAAGTGATAGCTCTGGATTTTCTGACTAGTTTGAGATCAAAATTTAGTTTTTACATGTATATAGTAATGTCTTGTGGGGATTTGGTTGCCTTATTATTCTTTAAATCAATATTTTTTTAGTGTAGTTTATCATACTGTTTTCTGTGGTTGATCATGTATTTAATATGCTAATATTTGAAAGTTTAGTACTTCGTTTCCATGTGTTTTGTCAAATTCTAAATTTTCCATGATTATAACAATGTATTGTAGGCTTCAAGTGCAGCATCTATTGTGGACCTGGTTTTAAAAATAGATTTAAAGGGTTAGTACATGCACTGCACTAGTAAGTGATGCATTAATAAGAATTGGAGATGGAATTGATTCGAAAAGTGCTTAAATTTAAATGGGTTTATCGAATGTAAAGTGATTAGAAATTGTGAAATGCCTTTTTCAAAAACTCATTACTCTTACCTTATCATCTGTAACACTAAATAGGAATAGAAGGGGAAAGAGAATTCATAATGATGAGCTCAAATAGGTGGTATAAATGATAAATCTTTTGATAATTACTTATATACGACGTAGATAGATAAGATGTCTGGGTTGCTACTTTGCATTTTTAAAACATTTTTATGAAACTTTTTATGAATTTTAAGTTTCTTGGAGAGCCTCATTGACATTAGCGTCAGGCTTTGCAACATTTTGATATGATTGTATATAAGTTGTTTTATCTTTTGATAATAGCACCTATAGATATAAAATCAGTGATAGATTTTTGATTTAATAAAATTAGATTTACATTGAGATAGAATTTGATCTCCTTTTGCTTTTAGCTATATGGCCATTGATCAATTTTAATAAAGAATTAAAAAAAATGACTGGTAGGTAGTACCATTCACCTAGCGATACTGCTTTCATATATTTTTGAAATTAGACATTTGTTTTAAATATAATTAGATATAATTTATTTTATTTATTATTTTAACATGTCATTAATCCATGTGAATGATTGTAAGTGGCCCCAAATTATTTCTAAAGCAATGATTGGTTAGACAAAGTAAAATGCATTGCTTTAATTTCATCATACATTATTTGTAACTTTACTTAGATTATTACTGAATGAATGAAATCATACTGTTATTTTTTGACACTTGAAGATTGATTTGGTGAACCTACTTCTCTTTCATTGATTTGTGAATCAATTACAATTGAGGTTTGCGAATCTTCACATATATTCCACTCTCAAGCCTCTACCCCACTCCCATCTTTCCTACTAGAGGCCTTCACTCGACTCCAACATTTCGTCATTATTTGGGTAGCCCATGTTCAATCTCTATTTCTTTTTTAACCACTGAACATTTATATTCATACAACATCATAAGCATAATTGTAGATTTATAAAATTTACTTATAAGCCTCTATGATATCATCTTATCAAATATTGCTCTTGAGACACTGCTATATTTCTTCAATGCAAACTTTACCATAGAAGTTATATCAACATCTATTTCTTCAGTCTTTTTGTATAATGATAAGTCTTTCAATGTTGGAATTTGGTAATTTTCGAATTTGGTTTCTTGCCAAAAAAATTGGCAAAAAAAATCTACTTATGGAAGGATAATAGCTATTTTTATTATGATGCTAATGCATTTTTATGGAATAATTATTTAATTTGTGCTTTGTAGGTGATGCCCCTGTTGTGATAGCCAATGGTGGCTTTTCTGGTTTATTTCCTGGCTCTAGTTCAGATGCTTTCAGTTTTGCTCTGATAGCAAGTTCGGCAGATACAATATTATGGTGTGATGTGAGACTAACGAAGGACGGTGTTGGGGTTTGTCTACAAAACTTGAAGCTAGATAATTGTACTAACATTGCAACCATTTATCCTAAAGGAAAGAAAAACCATATTGTCAATGGAGTGCCGAACTCGGGGTGGTTTTCTGTGGATTTTACCATTAAAGATTTATCACAAGTTTCTTGTAAGTTGGTCTTCTTAAGGATAGGAATTTACCTTTGCTTGCATTTTGCTTATTTGTAATCCAAAACATTTCATAAGCTCTATCAACTAACATGATGTAATTATGTTTTGATTAATATCTCTTTTGTTTGTTCTTATTTAAAGTGCATGCACCTGTCAATAAAGCTGATTGCAGGCACATTATGTGCACATTTTAGCAGTTATGCATTGAATATTGCACAAATCCCTCCTCTTTAATGTTTAGTTAAATTTTACTGATTAGATGCTGTAGATTGTCATTATATGTAACTTGTAAGTATGCATAAGCTTGCACAATCATGACATGAAATTTCAAACTTTTTTTCTCAACTGGACTGGTGTTCATGTTTGTAGCAGGTAGGATCAATGTATTTACAAAAAGGAAATTACTAACGATATCTGCGTCTTTTTTTTTTTTTTTTGATTATTTTAGGGAAGAAAACTTGGAATTTATTCTGCATGATTTTCAACTTTTTTACAACGAACAGATAAATTTGATTTCAACTTTTATCCTATCCTTTCTGTTGGGGATGTGAAAAAACAAGTTGATGGATCAACATTATGGCTTAATGTACAGGTATTATTTTATTAATGATGCTTTTTCATTTTCTGACATGTCATCAGCTAAATGCTAATATTCAAGTTCGGTTGAATCATGACTGATCATTTTATCTTTTGTGTTATCGCATAGAATGATATTTTCTACAGGCAGTTTAACTTAAGCATGAGAAGCTATGTTCTGTCTGTGTCAAAGAGTGTTATAGTGAACTATATCTCTTCTCCTGAAGTTGATTTCCTTAGAAGCATTGTGACAAGGTTTCAAAAGTCCAAGACTAAGCTGGTTTTCTGTTTTCTCGGAGAAGATGTTATTGAACCTTCTACAAACCAGACCTATGGAACATTGCTAAAAAATCTTACCTTCATCAAGTCTTTTGCATCTGGCATTCTTGTTCCTAAACATTATATTTGGCCAATAACATCTGATGGATATTTAGAAAATCATGCCACCTCTATTGTCACTGATGCTCACAAGGAGAGGTTGGAAATCTATGCAAGAGATTTTGTCAATGATGTTGTTATTGCATACAATTACAGTTATGATCCTTTGGCTGAATATCTTTCTTTTATTGACAATGGTGAATTCTCTGTTGATGGTTTTCTAACAGACTTCCCGGTAACTCCGTCAGAAGCAATAGGTGATGTTTTATTGTATTCATTTGAACACCTTAACTATAAATTTAAGCTAGTTTTTTCTTCATTTGAAGAAATATACATCTATTAGCACTCTAAAAAACAAACCATGTGTTTTTTGAAATATACATCTAAGACCAATTTGCCCATTCCAATTTTGCAATCCATTTTAGATGGATAAGATTCCCAATTGGACTTTGAAAATAATTAGTTTGATAAGCATAGATGCCTGAAATGAATTGTAAGCTTGTGGTAGGGGGCTATTGTGCTATGCAATTGTCATGATAATTGGAGAGAATCCAAATTTTCAGTTAACCCTTATGGTCACATTCATTTTTGAGGCCGTTGTGTTCACTGATTTTTCCATATTTTGTAGAAATGGTTCAATAGTAAAAATGATAATGCTACCATTTTTGAATTTCAGATTTCTTATTGTTCATTTTACTAATACAAATCTTTATTCTGTAGGTTGCTTTTCTCACATCAACAAAAGTAGCTCAGACCATGGTAAGTTTTCCCATTGTTCCACTTACTATGCACCTAACTTGACCCTTATTTTAACTACTATCTCTCTGTCTTCTCCTTATTTCATTTGTTAGGCAAACCTATCATTCTTTCACACAACGGAGCAAGTGGAGACTACCCAGACTGCACAGATCTTGCTTACAATAAAGCAGTCAATGATGGAGCAGATATTATTGACTGTCCTGTCCAAGTAACACAGGATGGAGTTCTCATATGCATGAGTTCTATTGACCTAATGGACGGCACTAATGTCGGGCGATCCTCCTTTAGATCTCGTATTTCTACTATTCCAGAACTTCAAAACGCTGCTGGAATATTCACTTTTAATCTCACCTTGGAAGAGATAAAGAACTTGAGGCGTAAGTTTATGATTATTGGCTTGAAACATATAATCGTTCAGCCTGCTTACAATATATTTGAGGGCCTAATTTATGACCAAAATATCTGTAGTGTGAAATTAAAATCTTTAATTAATTTTGGAATTAGGAAAATATGCTTTCTTTAGATTTTCGGATTTTCTAATTGTCCTTTCTCGTAGACTTCATTTTAATATTGTTTATGCTTTGCAGCTTCTTTAACTAGACATTAATCAACAACTCTGCTATTTCTTCTTTATAGCCTCCATATCAAATCCAGAAATCTCATATGCATCAATGGTGCGGAACCCACGATACAAGTCTGCTGGAAATTTCATGACATTATCTAGCTTTTTGTCCTTTGCCAAAGACAAAGCACTCTCCGGAATCCTTATTAATATAGAGGTGAGGATGGTAAATAAATGATTTGCAAGACATTAAGTAAAGTTCTAGATTAAGAAAAACCTTGACATTTTAGTAGATGAAAATGTTTCTCGTCATGTATCATCAAATAGATCTATTTAATGATATCTTTTTCCTAGAATTGTTTTATTTAACTATTTTTGTATCAGTAATGAACCATAATCATTTTTTCCAAAAGTATATTCCAAGCCATTTTTTTCTTCTCTCATGCTTCAGTAATGTAATTCAGTACTATGTGTTCTTAAGTTTTTTGCCCTCTCTCAAGAGCCTAGACCACTAATCGTAATATGGTTTTCCAAGTTTAATCACAATTGTTGATGATATAGTATGAAAGTTTGTTTGATTAGGCTTTTCTTATTCATTTTATCTTTTGCTTTTATAATCATTTGTTAACTTGTATTTGTTAGCCTATTCCGGTTCAAAATATCGCTGATCTCACCTTCTTCTGTAATTTGTAGACACCATGCAACTTGTAAAATATATGCATCTGTTTTAGAATAAAAGAGTAAGAAACCCTCACTCCCCCCAAACCCCACCACACCCTCAATTGAGAAGCTTAGCCTTTTTTTCTTTTGATTGTAAACTCATGACATGTACATGCCCCATTCCCTTAGGTCATCTTCTCTTAATCAAGACCCCATGAGCAAAAGCTTATTTTGGTTTGCAAGCATGAACTAAATGAATTTTGAAGTGTTAGAATAAAGGAAGCATAAACCTGTTTTAACACATTCTAGGGAAGAAGTCAGGATGCCAATATGAGTAGAACTCGCGAACTTTTTGTGTAATGACTAATAAACATAAAAACTTATTTACAATTTAAGGCAAGTAATTAACTTGATATTGTAAGGCTGACAACCATTCCAATCAGGGCGAGCTTTTAGTTCCTTAATCTAAGAAATCAGAACAATAGGACCAAAGCACAGAGTAATGCGGGTAACGCGAGAGGACATAACAGATGAAACTTTTTAAAAGCAAGAATGATAAAATGTTCTTTTGAGATCTATAATTGTGTTTCTAAACCTTCCTTCGGATGATAATTTTGTTATTGGTTTTTCCTTGTGATCTTTTCCTCCCATGTGCCATGGAACTTTCTTAAGACAATAATATGATGAACAGATTTGATATTTCATGTGGCTTTAGTTGTTTGGCTGCATGTGTTAGTTTTTATATGCTTTTACCCGTGATTTATTCATCGTTCTATAGTTGGTTGTTATGGTTCATTAAGGAAAGACTGAGCCCACTCATCAATGGAGGAAGGGTGGTGAATAACTGCTGAGTCCATCACTGGTGCAGCCATATGTAGTAAACAATACCATTAAATTTTGATATCTTAGTCGATACATTATTTCACAACGAGTTTTACGGAGACATTTTAACCGTTTTGCATGTTTTCATTTTACTTACCACTGTCATTTGTGGACTAACTTGCCTCCTGCGTCATTGTAAATTTGTAATGCTCGAGTGAGAACTCTAACTATTCAAGGACATTTATCTTGTAGAATTTGAAAATGCCATCTTTTATTTTCATTTTCTTGTAACGTCATGATTTTCTATTTGTAGTTAGTCTAACTTCAATTTAAGTGATTAAAATAATTGTTTTAACATATTTTTTATTTTATTTTGTTCTAAGGAACGGGCTTACATGCACCATTATCCCCATTGATTACTAGATCATATCCATCTATAAGTTTACATGACAATTTTATCCTTCCTTTTCTGTTTTGCTTTTTAGGTACTCTAAATTTAACATGATTTGATTGCTTTCCATTGCAGAATGCAGCATTTCTTGCTGAAAAAGTAGGGATTAGCGTGACTGATGGTGTCATTTCTGCTTTAGCGGATACTGGTTATAACAACCAAAGTTCCCTCGAAGTCATAATTCAATCTAGTAATAGCTCAGTTTTGGTTAAGATGAGGCAGCAAACAAAGTACAAGCTCATGTACATGATTGATGAGTCCATTCAGGATGCTACAGCTTCTTCAGTTGAAGACATCAAGAAGTTTGCAGATTCTGTGGCTGTGAGCAAGATATCCATCTACCCTGAAACTCGGTTTTTCATCGTAAATGAGACGAATATCGTAAAAAGTTTACAAAATGCTGGGCTGGAAGTGTTTGTATATGTTATGCAGAATGAGTTTGTTTCTCAAGCATGGGACTTCTTCTCAGATCCATATGTGGAAATAAATTCATATGTACTGGAAGCTTTGGTGGATGGAATCATCACTGACTTCCCTTCTACAGCAAGAGCATACAAGCGTAAGTTTACCCTTTGCATTTTTTTTCCTTGTAATTTAGTGTCAAACCTTGGGTTAAACCATCGTACACTTCGACAGTATGAAACATATTGAAGCTTTTCCTCTCAACTTGTGAGATAAATCTCAATTCATGATCAATCAGTGCTGCCTAGTATTTAAAATTGGATGGTTTCATATATGAATAATTGAAAGCAAAAACTTCTAAGTGTAAATATAGAGAAATACATAATATTTAATCACATCAATAGAGAAATAATCAACATGAAAACAAAATTATTAACGAGTGCAAAATAAAAGTTAACTACTACATAAGAGAACATACCAAAAATCACATAAATATAAAATTAATTAATTGCCTAATGTTGAAATCTTGCCCTTGCTCGATGGTTTATCAATTAACATGTTAGAATCTAGGATAGTACCCCTAACAAAGAAGGATACGCTTATTCTTTAATATATACAAATTTTCTATCTTAAAATGTGTTGTGCGGAACTCCTATTGGTTGAGATTCAAACTAAGCCGCATAAAATTTAACTTCAAGGGCCTATATAATACTCTCGATTAATTACACATACTTAGTTATAAAAATTAGTTTTTTAGCTAGTGCAAGTGCAAGTGCAAGTGCGATCTAGTCAATGTAGGTTATCCCACAAGTTTGTTATTGTCATAATGAAGTAAAATATAGAATATTACATCTAATCATTTAATCTATCCTAGAATTAATTAAATTTAAGTCTTAAGCTAAGATGAAAAAGAACTAGTAATTTAGGTTAAATCATGCTTTTGTATATTAAGTAGTGTAGAAGATGAGGGAACTATGAAGCAAACAAGCGCTTGTGGAGGAAAAGTAGATTATGAATTGACATAAGCTGTAAATCAAAGGAAAGTTTGATTAGGGAACGTCTTGTGATTTGCTGTTTTTGACTAAAGGAGAAGAGCATTTATGATATCGGGGTCAAAGACTTATGATTGATGGCTTGAGCTGCTAGATTAGGTAGCTTGTCACAAGGAATAGTCTTTGTTTGCTGGAGGAGTCATTGTTAATGGCTCCGAAGAAATGAAATGATGGAGAAGTGCGATGTCTTACCTTTACAACTTCTTAAATCGAGATCTGAGGAGTTTAGCAGAATCAGCAAGGACTAGATATCTACGTTCGATGTTGCAGAGGTAGTTTTGGTGGAGGATTAGGAATGAGTGCAATTGGGGCAATGCATAGGTTCTGGGTCTTGAGTTCTGCTTAAGGGTAACTGGGTAAGCTCACCTTAGTCCTTTAGCCCCTTAGTCCCTTAGCACAGTTAATGTAGTATTTTGGTTCACTACATTTAGTTCTAGACTGTAAGTTTGAAGCAAATCCAATGTGTTCTAAATTATACTTTAGATGATCATAGTTTTGTGGCAAGCATCATAAAAAATCTAAGATAGAATGCTTTTACATGTTGAAAAAAAAACAAGGCATTGTGAAAAAATCTAGTATTTTGGGTTGTTTTAATTTAGTATCTCCACTTTAATATACAAAATTTGTTTTTTTTTTCTTTGCAGGAAATTCTTGTAGGAATTTAGGGAAGAACATGCCAAACTATATGCAGCCTGTTCAAATTGGGGGTTTAAAACAGCTTATCACCGCACCGGCACAACCACCAATTCTATCTCCACTGCCGGTTCTTCAAGACTCGGATGTAATCGAGCCGCCTTTGCCACATGTTAGTCCTGTAAATCCCTCAACACCAACTCCAAATCAAGGGAATGCTTCAGCTCCAGCTGCAGTACCTTCAAAAGGCTCAATATTAACTCCTCTTGCATCAATGGTGGTTTCCATATTGATGATTATTGAATCTCTCCTGTTCTTCTGAGTTTGATTTTGGTCTATGAAGTTTGGAGCTTGGCATCTTGAGGTGCTATCAAGTCCCTTGATTCAAAAAATTCTTTCTGTATCAATATTGCTTGCAGTGTTTGGTTGTTCATATTATGCCAGAGTTGAAATCCTTGAAACTTTGAAGGTGGAAGGCTGTCATCTTTAGTTTTTCAAATGCATATATTTCATGAAATTGGAGTGCATTTATTTATAAACCTTTATTTATTTATTTTTATTTTCAATTTATTTATTTTTACTTATTTGGCTCTAGTTTTAGTTCCTTTGGCTTTGTTGTTTTGATGAAATATAAAACATGGATGATAAATCAGTAGAGCAAAAGAAACGTAAAACTATAGAAAGGTTTGTATGTCAAATTTAAAGCCCAATGGTTCATCTATGGGTTAAAATACAAATTTAAAAGAAAATAAGAGAGTGTTTGGGAAAGCGCTGTGGTGCCACACTTTTGTGTTTGGCAAAGTTGTGTTTTATCCTCTTTTTTAAGAAGTTGTAGCTGAAAGTTGTATCTAGTAACTGGAAGTTGCAGGTGAAAGTTGTATTTAGTAATTGGGTCTGGCTAAGTGCAGTGGCGGTTAGAAAGTTGTCGTCTGATTTTTTGTAAAACAAAAATTGTATTAGCGACCACAAAATTCTGAACTGGTGCGTCAAACAACTGCTATTACCCCAAACAGACCCTAAGTCACACAAAGAGAGATTATTTGGATCTTCATCCTATTGGTATTGAGTATATGAATATAAGTTCGGTTATGACAAATAGGGCTGTCAAAAAAGCTCGTTGTTCGCAAACAGCTCGTGTTCGGCTCGTTAAGTAGCTCGGGTTCGGCTCGTTCGTTAAGTAAACGAGTCGAACACGAACAAATATTTAAAACTAGAATTATAAACGAGTCGAACACGAACAGCTCTTTGTTCGCTCGTGTTCGGCTCGTTTTAGCTCGAAATTAAAAAAATATATAATTATTTATATAATAATATATTACACATATTATTTATATAATTATATATTATATATATTTATATCTAAGTTTAAATCATAACATCTCGTGTGGTAATGTGATTAGTAACTTTTTTTGTATACATTTGATCCAGGTTTGAATCGCACACTTTACATCTATTTTTTTTAATTTAATTTTTCTGAGCCAATTTCACAGAACACGAACACGAATATTTGAATCGAGCCAAACACTAACACATTGGTGACGAGCCAATTTCGAACACGAGCCGATTCGAACACGAGCTATTTCGAACGAGTCGAACACGAGCCCAGCCTGAGCTCGCTCAAGCTCAACTTGTTTACAGCCATAATGACAAAACATCTTTTTAGTATAAGTGAGGACACTTTAATATAGATTGTTGAATCATCCTTCAAGTATTTTATTTTACAATTTTGTCATTTATTATTGTCATATAATATATATGATTGCGCGAAAAATTTAATATTGATAGAAAAAATATTTATCAATGGCACTATGGAAATGAGCAAGTTAATCTTTGGTTTATACTCCCAATCTTTCATCTTGTCTTTTGGTCATTTATTATTCTCAGAAAACATAAATGAAAAAAATTTTAAGATGCTCTTATTTATAATAGTAAAAATATTTATCCATGCCACCATAAATGTTGGTGAGGTGATATTGTCAAACCACATAAAATTTTTGTTTGTTTATTGAGCTTTCTCATGCTTTTTTTGGGATAGCACGAAACATTGATTTGTATAAATTAAATATCTAGGTGAATTTTTTGAACTGCTGAATCGATGTATTTGCCTGTGCCATCATCAAATAATTGAGAATTGGGTGAAAATGAAAAATATGGGTTAGGATTTTACAATGAAGTTTGATATTTGAGCGAGAATTTGAAAAATGGACGAAAGAGGCAGGTTGATTTGTAAATAGAAAGTTTTGGTTGGTCTACATGCGATTGCTCCATTTTGTTGTATCTTTCTTCCTCTAAACAACGAGTGGTAGAGCCGGTTATAAACTTCAAGAAAACGTAGTAGCAATGAGGATTGAGGATGCAATTGTGAAGATTAATGGGTTTGACATAGAAAGAAGATGTGAGATGTAGACTCGGAATTATCTATATTAGACGAAACTGTTTTTGCCTTTTGTGGGGATAAAATCAAAATTTATGGATTATGAGGTTTGAAATATCTTATATAAAAGAGCATTGATATTATGCACAATATGACTATAGTTGAAGTAATGAAAGCATTGTTAGAGAGATGTATGAAAGTCACAGGCAAGAAATAAGAAAATTTTAGTAAAAAAAGAAATCAATAATGCTAGGATGATTGAAGTTGTTTTGGTTGCCAAGTTTATAAATACATTTAAGGTAATTGTTAGATGTTGATTTGTCTGTGAACTTACATATCATGGAAAGAGTTGAACTCATGAGCTACATAAGAAGGAAGCAACTATTTTCCGTGAAAAATGATGAGTACGAATGTCATTGTTATATGGTTTCCCCTCTATTTATAAAGGGTCATTTTGTATATTACAAAGCTGGTACTCACTACATAGATCCATAAAAATCTCTAATTTATCATTTATTTTCTTCTTTTGAATTTAATATTATATTTGTTAGTGTCGTATTCTAACATCTATTCCCCATAATGGTTTTTTGGTCACATTATTGTCAGCCTACTCGGTCTTTGAGGTAATTTAGTACTAAGCAAGTTGGCATTTGAGTGAGTTGTTCTTCTTGATTGAGTTTATCTCTTGGGCAATGAGGATCTGGTCCTTTCAACGAGGTGAGTAATATGAACCAAGCTTCACACTTATGGGTTGATTGTGGTAAACAAATTGCTAACTCATAAATAGAAGTTAGTGCTCGACCACATATATATGTCAGCTCATTAGGACAACTAAGCTATTGAATTTGGTGACTTTCCTTAGTCTGATATCATACTTTAAACCAAAATTCCTTTAGAATGCACTAGGTTTTACGTATTTAGTTTTTATTTTATTTTTTAATCTCTTGGACTATGAAGCTATAAAAATAATAAGTGAATATAAATAACAAAAATAAAAAAAGCTATTTCTATTTACGCTAAAAATATTTTTTTAAAATGTATTAATGATGTTGAGTAATTTTCTTGAATTTTGGGCCCCTCATCTCTTATAAATTAGGTGCAAACATGCCAATTAATTCACTCTTCCACAGTAAGTCTTATACTCATCTATAGCTTCTATCGTGTCTCACATTCTTGACTAGTTTGAATGGAGAATACTTCAGAAGAATAAATAAATATTCCCACTTTTAAGCTTCTCGAAGGCTTGTTCGTCAAGCGATAAATGAAAGTTTAACACCAAAAGAAAGAAGAAAGCATTGAAGTGGTCAAGAGAGTGGCTCCATTAGTGAATAAATTCCTGTTGTGTCTTTGGCCATTGGTATGGGCATTCTAGAGGTGGCTCCATTAGAGGATTTGATTTTTATGGTCTCAAGGTCTACATGAAAGCTGTCAGCTTTAAGGTCAGTTCAACACAACTTCGAAGGGCTTAGCAATCTGCCCTTAACTAAACAACCTAAATACATATCATATGATATGGAAATACATGGCAATATTATGCATGGTTATAGATATTAATGAACAATATATTTTTTAGTTAGTTTCACATATACCAAACACATGAATGACCACCCTCTAGGATAGTACATCCCTAGAAAGATAGTGTGGGCGAATAGAACTTGAATATGACATTGATTTCTTTTTAGGAAAGAATGACTCAGTAGAAGAGGATGTTAATCATCAAGATTCTTTTAGAATTTTCTCTTTTAGCATTAAAGAATATGTGACTAGTCCTACAAATGAGAGTTTGTTGATTAAAGGTGTGTTGCACTTCTGAGTTTTCTTTAGAGTGTTTATTGAATTAAAGGTTCCTGCACAATCATAATAAGAAAAACCACAAAACATGGAAATACTTACCACGGAGATGAATGCTTCTATCTCACCAATTGTTACTGAGATGACCAAACTAGAACAACAAATAATTAAATTAAGCCACAAAATGGCCAAAACAAGGAATTTATTGGGTGAACTGAAGAACGAGGTCATTGAATTTAGCGACAAATGTACCATGTACTTTAATCATGTCAATTTCACTCATTTTACCCAATTCATAGCCGATGGAGAAATGGTATTAAAATGACTTATTAGATGTGGTTGAATTCTTTTGGAGGTGGCATCAGACATGTGCTTTAAGTTTTTTGTTTTCTTCTCTGTAACACGCTAGATGTGTATATGTTTGCCTATGCATAATTGGGTGAATCGTTTGTACCGAGGGGTGATAATAAAGGAAGGTTTTTAAATAAATCAAAGATTCATTTGTCACCTCAATTTGAATGATGATTTGATGTCTTTTAATTATTTCTATAGTTGTGATGTTTTTTTAATAATTTTACCTTTTCATAATTATGATTCTATCTATTAAAGGATGTCTATGATAGTTTTTAGTTTAATTTATCACTTAAAGCTTCCCTTTATCTTTCTCTTGTTCTTTGTTCTTCACAAATTAGTGATGGCTACCATTCTTTGTGTTGGTCACCAGGCATTCATGGAGGTCGAACAATTATAGAAGTCAGAGTGACTATCGAGGATATTGAATCCACACAATAAAAATTCATGTTTAACTTATCCATCCACTTGCGAGCAACAAAAATATGTGAGATGGCCAAAATGATGCACGACAATGGGATTTTGTTGTACCATGACTAGTTTAGGTTGGGGTTCCAACATCCTCTTTGCACTTAGTTATTTGATATCATCAACTTGTTCTATATCATCCTGATCTAGGTTATGCTGAGTGCATTAGCCAAAATTATGATGAATATAAGTGTCATGATTAGTCTGTTCTACACTCTTCAAATTCAGTGCTTACAGTGATAGATTAATCTTGCTCTTGAGGATAGGATTTATGTTGTATAGTCTAGAGAATAAAGTAAGAGATTGGTAGGAAAAGTTCAGTTTTTCTTTATCTAAAAAATGATGGTTGATTTAAAATCACCTTAGGTTGTTATTCAGGATTCAAAAGATATAAAAATTAGTTGTATTTGTTGTGTAAATTTTATGATATAATGTGCTTTGATTGTGTTTATTTTTTGTTTTACTAAAAGAACTTAGTAATATAACAAATTAAGCGAGGACGTGAGAAAAGTACTATCACATTGTTATTATAGCAATGTTACTGTAATGGAATTATTATAGTAAAGTTACTATAGTATTGACACAACGCCACTATAGTTGCACTGAGGTGCTCGACTCCAAAAAATAAGTTAGAAACCCGATAACATGGCTTCTTGGAGCCACTTTTTGGGTGCCTAAGCACATATGGCAATGCCCCATTACCAAATCACAATGCTCTGACACTAAGAACCAACATTGGTAAGTTCTGATAGTTTTCATAATGATTTTGGTCGAAATTCTATATAAGAGGGTTTGGTCGAAATTCTATATAAGGAGGTTGTTGTACATTTGAAGGAGGATTTGGAGACTTAGAGCGTGTGATTGTAATAGTGTGTTTTTTAGTGAGATAGTGTGTAAAGGACCAAATGGAAATATTTTTACAAGGATTGAGAAGATTTCAAGTGAAGATCATATCAGGTGCTTTCCTAAGCATTCTCTTTTGTTCCAGTTTTAGGATTTTCATCCATTATTATTATTATTATTATTTTGCAGGCATAATTTGACATTATCCCATCTCATTTATATAGTGTTTGTGTGAAATTTTTGTATTAATTTAATGTGCTATTTTTAATTAAGTATATGATGACAATATATTTACTTTTTTTTTTCATTTACATAGTTTCAATTTGACCAATTGATTTCTTAAAATTTGTTATGGTCTTTGATTTTCAAAAGAAAATGTAGCGAAACAACTAAATTAACACCTACTTTTCTGAGAGAATAGGAATACTGCTTCTATGATGAGGCACTAAATAGGGAAACATTGAATCTTATGGGGTTTTTCATTATTTAGGGAACTTAATTGTAATATAAAACCCTAATACTTCTTGTAACGCTGGAAGAGGTTGAGGAGTATTTTTGCTCTCAATTGTAAACTGCTATAGAAATACTTGAATTAGATTTAAGCATAATCATAACACTACTCAAGGGTGATTGTAATCTAAAAAGGTAAATGAATCAAAATATTTTCATTATTGCATATATAGGATTTTCAATCTCACTTTTGAAATTAATTTAATCAGACAAAATGAATAGTCTTTTAGAATAATACTTTGTTTAATTTAAGAAAAAACATAGTTCTCTATGGGATTGCTGCTTTGACTTAACATTCATATGTTACTTAATTGAAAAATATACTTGCTTAATAATGTGTGATTTTACACAATAGATTAATTTCTAGTGCGTTGTTGGAGAATGATGTTAATTTCTTATTTTTGAATAATATCATTTTAAAGCCTACTATTATTATTATTATATTATATCCATGTTTCTTTGATTGTGTAGTTATCTTTTAATTTTTTGCAAATTGTCAATTTCTATAGCATAGCACTGCAATACCACCTTGTTAATGCAGCAATGCTATTTCAATAGTGTCACAACATTAGGTAATATCATTTGTTGTTTTGCTCTATGATTTTAATTCCTATTGTTTGTCAGTTGTTAGAGTTAGAATCATTATATTATTCTGTTGATTGCTAGTTTAGGGTCACTAATTAATTTTAAATGTTGCATGTATAAGAATGAACTTTGGGAACTTGTATCATTTGACCATAAAACAAAATAAAATAAAATAATATTAAAAATATATTAAAAAAATACTTTTAAAAAATGACAAATTCTCAGGGATAAAGCGA
Source organism: Phalaenopsis equestris (assembly GCF_001263595.1). Taxonomy (NCBI): domain Eukaryota; kingdom Viridiplantae; phylum Streptophyta; class Magnoliopsida; order Asparagales; family Orchidaceae; genus Phalaenopsis; species Phalaenopsis equestris. Next base: position 272,675 of record NW_018164785.1, on the reverse strand, counting down.
TCAATCTAGAGCATTTAGGGAATTTTCCAATTTGGTATTTGGAATGCACCAGAGCATTAACAGACCTTCCCTTGATGTTAATACCTTTAAAATTAAACCTACAATCAAATGAATGGCTTAAAATTCTCAATTTGGTATAAAATAACTAAATCTTCATATTGCTAATTTTTTTTGAAAGATATGCAACGTTTAAGTATAACAATATCTTTAATGATGTTGTTAGAATTATCTTATTTTCTTGAGAGATACGATAAAAAGGTGGTTAAAAGCCCTTACCACTTAATTCAATAACTATATGGAATGACCTTGCCCACAACTTCGTAGCTAAATATTTTCATCTATCTAAAATTTATAAGCTTATAAATGATATCACTTTTTTTACTCAACTAGATATGAGTTAATCATAAAGCTCAGGAAATATTTAAAGAATTATTTAGAAAATACCCACACCATGCCTTATCAGATTGGATAGTTAAATAAACCTTTTACAATGAGTTAGTGGGATCACTAAGGACAATTATAACAGTTTTAGTTGAGGGTGCTTAATGTTAAAACCAATTAATAATGCTTATGCATTGATTGAGAAAATGAATACCAATAATTTTTAATGGCTAGTTAAAACTAATTTTATGAAGATAATTGGTCTACATGATAATGACGTGTTATTCATTTTCACTTCAACGGTAGTCACACATTCTAAGAAGTTGGATAACTTAGGGTTCAATATATTGATCCATTTAAAGTGCTGATAGTGCTTATGAATAACAAGAGATCATAATAATTTAGTTGTGGAGTTAATAGATGTAATAAATGTTGAACCCAACAATATTTATTCACATTTATATAATTATATTAAAACAATCACCCTAACCTTAGTTGGAACAACAAATAGAATGTAGAAAAAACAGAAAGGGGAAGAAACCAACAAGTCACTCTATGCAAATAGAATAATTAGGGTAGTAATTTCTCAAATTTTAGACCCACTTACTTGAATTCACCTTTAATACTCAATTTAAAGAGAAGAAAGTAGTGTTATAAATGGGAAATTAAATATAGAATCAAGTTGCAACTATTAAAAATATTAAAATATATTTATGATAGTTAGCTAAATCATTGAGGCATAGAACCTAAGGGATGTTATCAAGCAGCACTGAGGTGAATTTTAAGGACTTAAACTAAGGAGTGAGAATAAGTTAGACAAGGAGACTAGGAGGAAATAAAATTAGAAGATCCTGAGCTTGAGAAACTAGTTAAGAAACCTATACTAGAATTAAGAAATGAAGAATTGCCCCTTAAGAAAGATCTTGAGAGAATACAACTAATTTTTTATGAGACTTTAATTAAACCAAAATTGGATCAATAGTTCTCTAGGTTCTTAGAAGCGTTCAAGAGCTTACCACTAATATGCCATTTAGTGAAACTCTTGAGCAGATGCCTAGCTATTGCTAAATTTCTAAAAGATATGTAAAAAAAATAAGTTAGGAGAATTTGAAACTATACCTCTAAGTGAAGATTGTAGTGTCATTATATAAAAAACTACCACGAATGTTGAAAGACTTTGATAGTTTTATCATTCCTTGTACTATAAAAGATATATATTTTTTAGAAAAGCTTTAATGACTTGGTAGCTAATATCAATCTTATGATTTTATCAATTTAAAAAAAAATTAGGATTAGGAGAGGTCCAAACAATAATTATTACTCTTCAGTTAGCTTATCAATTATTTTTAAGCGAAGATCACATCGGGTATTTTATTTAACACATGTACTTTAATTATTATTTTGTAAATATGTTTTGAAGAATGCATTAATTTTAATCAATGTGTTAGATATTTGCTTTAGTAGAGCATTAAATACAGTTGGTAGTAAGCGCTGTAAGAGCATGTTGTAGTCATGAATTTTTATGTTGAATATCTTTTCTATTTCCAAGTCAACGAAGTGACTCAAGTTTGGCACATATCCACTAGAAAACGTCTGAGAATACGTCCATTCACATATTATTCTTTTTTGATCCAGTTGAGACATATGTAGCTTCAGACTTTATTGGGTTACTTGTATTTGTTTCTTGAAGTTATAACCCCCTCCTCTTGCAAAAAATCCTTCGAGTTCAATCTTGTTTTGACATAATCTTTTATTTTATCATTAATATCTATCACAATAATATATATCACAACATTAAAGATATTATATAAAAAAATTTCCTTAATATGCAAAATATTAAGATTATGTCAAATCAAATTAGTTTAGTACAAGAAATTCCAGAAAATACTCTGCTTTGTTCAATTATATGTAACATCAAAATCAAGAAGATGATTTGAAGCTAGCTCTATTCTATCAAAGATCTTAGGCATTCCATTAATCATATGTTATAAATCGGCCTCAATTATCTTATGGGGATGACTTAGTTTTTAAACTTTATCTTTAAAGAAGACTCTCTATTCCCTCTGAATAAGTGATTGCGGGCTAGAAACCTTTGGTGGTAATCAAAATAATAATTATTTCCTTGCATGTTTGAAGGTAAATGCCTTAAACAAATCCATATAATAAAGGTAAGCTTTTTCTAGTAGAGCTACAATCACATATTATTTGAAGCTCATCTATTAAAGATTATAACTAGACAAAATTTTTTTTTTCTTTTGAGCTATGTGAACCTTGTATGATTAACATCAGAAATAAAAATGACATGATCATACACATATCAAGAGGCAAGTTATATAATGTAATAGTCACTGACCAACATAAGTAGAGAATTGTGACATAAATGTATGGTGTGAACTCACCTGCATGCAAGGCAAGCTTAACATTGTGTGGTTCAACTACAAAGTTAGGATAACTATGATCAAAGTGTTTCCAGACTATTTCATATGATGAATGACTCAAAGAATTAATATCAACAGATTGAATATTGTGTTAGGTCATGTGAGGAGTTGTATGCATATAAGTGAATAATCTTCGAAGTCAGAGTAAAAGTGGAAAGTAGAAGAGATGCTTGTATAAGATAATTTTTTTTTTTTTTTGCCTCATTGGTTTGAATTTCTCTTTCTCAGCACCACAAAATCTTCAGTTTGTCTCTATTGGATTAGTCTTATAATATAGTTAGCAACCATTAATATAACAATCTATCTTTTTAGATAGTGACCCTAACTTTGATACCAACCTTTTTGTTTTGTAAGGATAATTTGGAACTAAATTCTTAATAGGGATTGTCTCCTTTAGTTATGCTGCTACTTGATTAAAGTATTCCTTGGGCTTGTTGTAAGCAGATTTAATGCTCAACATTCTTAGTGATATTCATAATTCTGAATGCGTGGTGCAATCTTTTTCACAAAGGCTATTGTGCATCATTCGGTGAATTATAGAAGTTTTGTGCTTCACTATTCAATGCTTGATCATTATCAGGAACAATCCCAACAAAATAAACTTTGCTAACATCAAAAATCATTTCTTCATATGTGATAGAACCACGTTCCATTAGAGGGGCAAAATTTGATGAAGCACTAACATCATCGCACTGGACATCTAGTTCATCCTCACCATGTACAATCTTGTACCTTTAATTGGATTGAAATCTCTTATGATACATATCCATTTTGACTTCTTCATGTGTTAGTTACACTTAACTATTGTGTTTTGTACAAGGCCAACGAAACTTACCATCTGATAAGCAAATGAGCAGTTATGATACAATTTGCACAAATTTCTCTACACCATTCAAGAACTAATTAGTGAAACATTTTCTTTCTGAATACAATTTATTGTTTACTCATAATCTCAAATTTTAAACATTCATCATCAACCTTTATGCACATGTAAATATTAGCACATTATATCATTCGTACATATATTGTGTATGTATTACATATCTAACATCAAAACTTAAATTTTACATACAAACCACACAATTCTTGCGTATTACATATCTAACACATAAACATTCCACTTAATTCTTACATATTACACATCTAACACATATACTTTAACATTTACGGACATTCCACTCATTTCTTATGTATTACATATGTAACATCTGAACTTTAATTTTTACATACAAACCACATAATTCTTTTGTATTACGTATCAAACACATGAACTTCAATTTTCACGTGCATACCACACAGTTCATATGTATTACATATCTACACCTAAGCTTTATTTTTACATACAGACCGCACAATCATATGTATTACATGTCTAACACCGAAACTTCAATATTTTCATTCAAACCACACAATCCTTATGTATTGCATATCTAACACCTATACTTCAATTTTTACATGCATTCCACTCAATTCATAATGTATTGTATCTCTAACACCTAAACTTTAATTTTTACATACAAATCACATAATGAAGGGCAAAATCCAAAACATAGAAGAGAAATTTACTTAAGGCCAGAGAGGTAGAATGCTCGCCGGAGCCACGAATTTGCCATCGTAGGCACCACTGACACACCAAATGCTCGACGAAGAAGAAACGCCACCAGAGTCGCTGGATCCTAAGACAATCTAACATTGAAAGTGAGCCTCAATCATGTGGGATTAAAATTTTAGTGCATGTGTGTCGGTTTTGCGTCGGACATTGACAACGCAAATTAGTTAGTGCCGGCTATACTGCCTGAATTGTTAATTTATTCTTCATTTGATTGGATACTTCATCATGCATTAATCAATTACTTCACAAGCTAATTACCCTAAGCTTAACTTCATTCATTCACTTGGCTTTAAAAGCCTCATAATATATAT
>NW_018164785.1:264634-267799 GCF_001263595.1 Phalaenopsis equestris | reverse complement strand
GATATGATAATATAATTGTATACAATTAATTATTCTTCACATGAAAATTCATTATATTGAATATTAATCTTTTCAAAATCTATATTGACTAAAAATTCAAGGTTTAAATGCTATTATCTTTTTGTTCGAATTTTAAACCCTTCTATAATTCAAATATTTTTTAATATATATATATATATCCACCTCTAATATGCCCAATAATTTGAGTACCATCTCATTAAGACCAATTATGTCAGAGGGGATTCGAAATCCCGACCTGAGGAGTCTTATACTATGGATGCCAACCAATAGATTGTGTATTGTGTGTATGTGTGTGTATAATTAATTAATTAATTAATTTGACTAATATTTAAGTTTAAAAATTTATCAAGTCATATTTAATCTTTTTCCTAATATTTATTTAAATTAAAATATTTTAATCAAATTTAATCACAATTTTGCTAAAAACATTTTTTAATGAATATATTGTAGAAATTATTAAATTTATAATAAATTTAAATAATTAAAAAAGAAAAAGGACAATAACCTGCAGGTCCTGCGCCGGTAGTGAAGAGGCTACAAAGACGAAAGAAAAAAGGGCTAAAAAATGCCTCTTTTTTCATCCATACGATCTAACCGATTCTCTCCCCTCGCTCGCCTAATTACTCCGCCGTCTTCTCCTTCCCTTCGCCCGTTCTCATTTGTTTCTGTCCGGGCACAGCTCCGGAGCTCAGCAACGTCGGCATACTCTAGCTGGAAGCACCATCTTCTTCTCGCAAGCAGAAGTAGGCTTCAGCTTCCGCCGCGGCTAGGCTTGTTTGGCTGCTTGGTTGCTGAAGGATCTTCTTTGGTGGTGTCAATGGAAACTTCGGCGGACAAGGTAGCGGGGGCGGAAGGTGGAAGAGATAGGGATCGCAAGGACGGCGCCCCCGCCCGGCTTAAGCTGGAGGAGCTGAAATGGGATCACTCGTTTGTGAGGGAGTTGCCCGGCGATCCGAGGTCGGATATTATGTCTCGTGAGGTGCTTGTTTCTCTTTTAGGGTTTAGTGTTTTAGCTACCGAGTTCTTTAATCTTTCATAACTTTTTATTCGGCAATTATTATTCTTATATGGTATCTAATTTATCTGAATTATACCCTAGGTTTGTAATTTTTTAACTCCAGATGATATGGATTAGTGATTTACCAACCTTATGATTGAGCCATGTCTTTTTTATTTGATTTAGGTGCTACATGCTTGCTACACCAAAGTATCACCATCTTCTAATGTAGAAAATCCAGAGCTTGTTGCATGGTCTGATGCAGTTGCCAAGCTGCTTGACTTGGATTCTAACGAGTAGGTTACTCAGTTTCTCAATTTTTTTTCCTCAACCATCTTATTTAAAACTATACATTGTCACTCCTCAACACATTTCCTTTTTGAATTGATAGATTTCCTCATGTAGTTTGTTGCAATACATATACATTAATATTTAGTAACCAACCATTTGCTAAAAAGTTGTTTTTTATTTAGAATTATAACATTGTTTACTTTTTTTTTTGGATTTTTTAAAATTATTCAGTCTATGTATTTGGGTATGGACTTTAGTCCTAATAAGAGGAGAATGATTTTAAATAATAGAGTGCATAATGCTAATGTGTTATTGTATGGCTTTTGAGGATCTTCAGGAATGTACCCTTAATCTTCCTTTTTTTGGGTAAAGAAAGATGGATGTTAATGGTAAGACAAATGATACTAGTCAAATATAGAAAACATCAAGAAAACGCTATAAAACCATAGAAACAACTAGAATGAGATCACTTGACAACTTCGAGCTTGCCTGAAACTCCAGGTAATTGAGGGGGAAAGGCTTAGGCAATTCAGGGATGCTTTCATTTCCATCAAATTAAAGGAAAAGGAAAGCAGGAATTAAGAATAATTTATTTCATACTTATTCTTCGTTTTCATGCCTTGTTTTCTCCACAAGAGTATTTATAGGCTAGAAAGCCACATTCTAACCTATTAATTATCCTAACAACCTATAAGCCTTTTCACACAGATGACCTATTAAACTACTCATTACATTGATGCCTAACACAAGTACTTCCAAAGCAAACTATAATGGAGGGCATTTAATGGAAAGAATGCTATAGGAATGAAATCTGCCTGCTACAGAGCATATTTTCTGTTTTGTATTTATCATTTGTTAGATGGATGCAATGATTGTAAACCTTTGTTTGATTTGCAATACATAGCTTTACCGTGCTTATTCGCCAAGCATGCTCTCTACTTTAATCATATTTGTTGTGCTATGATAAAGAAATGTCTTTATCTTCTGCATTGAATATCTTTTTTCAGATTTCAAAGACCAGATTTCCCTCTCTTATTTTCTGGAGCATTGCCTTTGTTAGGAGGGTAAGATTCTGAGCGGGACGTTCATTCTTCTTTTTTGCTTTTCGCCCCCATGATTAGTGATATTAATGATGGGTAAAATCCGTAGATTACCTTATGCACAATGTTATGGTGGACACCAATTTGGTTTGTGGGCTGGTCAGCTTGGTGATGGCCGTGCAATAACTCTTGGTGAAGTTGTAAATACTCGTGGCGAGAGATGGGAATTGCAACTTAAGGGAGCAGGAAAGACTCCCTATAGTCGGTTTGCAGATGGTCTTGCAGTCCTGCGCAGCAGCATTCGTGAATTCCTTTGTAGTGAAGCAATGCATGGTCTTGGAATTCCGACAACCCGCGCCCTTTGTCTGGTCACAACAGGAAAATCTGTCTCACGGGATATGTTCTATGAGTAAGTCTCTTTCTCAGACGCTTTATCATGACCCATTGGTTTATTTCTTCTATTTTATCAGTCACATTTCTGATGGATTGAGGTTTGTTATTTTCTTCTGTCTTGGATAATGTAGAAAGCCTTGCTGTGTTGATAATCTATATTACATCCTTGCAAATTATTTGAAACTGTTACATCTTATCAGGAGGCGTGAGTTTTGGGGCAAGTTTAGGCTGGTGGCATGTGTGTGGTGTGGGTTGACGCGAGCTATTTTCCTTGCTTTGTCATTTCAGTAACAATTAAACCTCTGACGACTTGCAAAATCTGAAATGAAGTGTTCTATTGTTAATTTTCGGCTCTGCAAATAAATAGCTTCAACTTTGGCATTTCTATTGTCATTCGGTGATTTATACAAACATACAAAAAAA
>NW_018164785.1:252514-264209 GCF_001263595.1 Phalaenopsis equestris | reverse complement strand
GGGTTTATATATATATATATATATACACATATATCATACATACAAATATATAATAGAAGGGATCGATACTCTATCGTCATAAAAATTGGACATAATTGTTTTCCAGCTATGATTAATTATTCTCCGAAGTGATGGAGATTTTTATTTTTCTTTTGAAATATTTATGTAATTTGATTACCTGCCAAAACCAGTTTTAAAGCCATCTTTTTTAATTAAGATTCAGATAAATTTATCGAATTTTATGAGTTGTTTAGCTGTTCATTTTTCTTTAACAAACAGATTTTAGAAACTTTGATAATATTATCTATGTAGATTATGTATTATTTTACTTTTGGTAAGCTATTTAGTGTTATCAATATGATTTTCCCTATTTATATTTGCTGATCAATGCCCTTTTTTAGTCAACTTTGGCATCATCCTATAGACTAGTTTCCTCATTTCTTGGTTTACTTCATTCATGACTCTTCTTATTTTATCTGTAAGTTTCTTTATGTGTTTTAATTTTATGCTGGGTGGTTTTTCTTGAGGTTTGCATTGCAATTTTACTAAATGATCTGAATAGTTAAGCATATTAATAAAATTAATATTTCAAACACTGACATATAATCTATGAATATTAATTGTTTAGCGGTAACTCGAAAGATGAACCTGGTGCAATTGTCTGCCGTGTTGCTCAATCGTTTCTGCGTATTGGTTCATTCCAAATTCATGCATTCAGGGGCAAAGAAGACCTTGATATTATACGCACTTTAGCAGACTATACCATTCGCCATCATTTTCCTCATCTTGAAAAGATGAGCAAAAGTGAGGATATTTCTTTTGGAGCTGGTCTAGAAGGATCTCCAGCTGTGGACTTGACGTCTAACAAGTATGCAGGTAGCATTCCTTATAAACTTAGTTATGTCCGTAACCAAGCCTAAAATAGTTAGCAAAAGGGCAAAGCTGATGACGATGATGTGTGTATCTAGGACCTTGTACTTACCAAAATCTATATGTTATTTTCATGAATCTTACTAGCTTGGTCGGTTGAAGTTGCGGAGCTTACCGCTTCCCTGATTGCCGGATGGCAGGGAGTTGGCTTCACTCATGGTGTGCTGAACACTGATAACATGAGCATACTGGGGTTAACAATAGATTATGGCCCTTTTGGTTTCCTGGATGCTTTTGATCCAAGCTATACCCCTAATACCACTGATCTCCCGGGAAGAAGGTATTGTTTTGCAAATCAGCCGGATGTTGGCTTATGGAATATTGCACAATTCACTGCAACATTGTCAGCTGCAAATTTGATCAACCAAGAGGAAGTAAACTATGCTATGGAGAGGTGATATGTTCTTTACGCTTTGCTGATATTTGATCTCTAATTTGTTTTGATTTGGAGTTTGAGTTCATCTATTTTGTTCAGATATGGAATAAAATTTATGGACCAGTATCAGTCTATAATGACCAGGAAACTTGGTCTAACCAAGTATAACAAACATTTGATTAGTAAGCTTCTCAACAACATGGCTGTTGATAAAGTTGACTACACAAATTTCTTTCGTCTACTTTCAAATATCAAAGCAGATCCCAAGGTTCCTGAAGATGAGCTTCTCATTCCTCTCAAAGCTGTGCTGTTAGATATAGGCAATGAGAGAAAGGAAGCTTGGATAAGCTGGATGCAGACCTATATTGAGGAGGTATGATTTCAGGAGTGTGAATGTCATCTTCGTTTTTGTGTTTTATTTTTTGTTTGTTTAACCTGTTGAAGAAGCTGCTATTTTTTGCTGCTTCGACAACAACAAAAACAAGCTTTTATCCCACTAAGTGGGGCCGGCTACATCAATCTTTTTTCTCTATTGCGTCCTATTGAGTATCATATTTTCTTTTAATTCTAATGAATTAAGATTATTTTTTATACTATATGCCCAAGTCTTTCTAGGTCTACCTCTGTTTTTCTTAACATAAGTCGAATTTAAAGCATCTACTCTCTTAACACAATGATCTAAAAGATTTATGTCATGCTTTTTCAATAAATTTTATGCTGGTTGTCAACTACCTAACGTAACCCTCCACTTTTAACATCGAAGGCATGGGACCCAACAATGATAGTGTTAAATTCTTCGTTGCGTCAAACAATTCTATTCCTCTATTGTTTTAATAGACTACTCAAGCCTGCAATCCTAAGAGGGGTAGTTTTATGTTCTTTTTTGGTTTTTATATACCAAATTTGAATTGAGAAATATTTGAAGATCTTGACGTGATGGGGAACGAGCAAAAGGTAATTGCAGGATGCTATAAATACTATATTAAGATCTATGTAATGGCTTTTCAGAAGTAAAGACCAAATGGTTTCAGATGTAATGAACATATAAATTAGGAACTTATGGAGATGTTGTACACGTTTGGACCTTATAGTAGTGAGTTTTGTAATGTGAAAATATATTTAAAGAGACAAAAGGAGGGGGATAATATAGTGCTAGCGTGTTCTACTTTTTATTTTATTTATGTTCTATTTTTCACCATAAAGAAAGAGGGAGGAAATGAGCATGAGAAATGTTCCGCTAAGCTTGATTTTTGGGATCTTTTATGATGATTTGGTTGCTCATCAAATATTTAGTTTTTTTTTATTATTTTTTGTTATGATTAGTTCATAGATAGTTCGTATGATGTCTATTTTATTGTATAATTTATTTTATGGGAAAGTTCAACTTTGTATTTTGTATGTGACGATTGAATTGAATGGGGAAAGTCATATTTAGTAACTGTAGTAATATTAGGACTCCTATAATATGCATGTTTTATTTTAGTACTTTATTTGATGTGTAGTCTAGACATCATAAAGTTTATCACAAGTCAATATTTAAATATTTTGTTTTCATTTGGATTAGAACAGTTTTATTTCACAATAGTACTGAAGCCTTATCTCTATTAAAACATGAGCCACTTGCGTTTATCAGTATTGTTTTCTGGCCAGTATTTGACTGAAGTCACAGGTTAATTCACGCAATGGCATCCCTTATTTTTCCAATGCAGGGATAAATATATTTGGGAGAGTGGGGTATGGAGGGGGAATTTAATATTTGACTGAAGTCACAGTTTTATATTTTTGGGAGAGTGGGGTATGGAGGGGGAATTTAATCGCAGACGCAAATACATTGTATATGCAAAGCCGTGAACCCACGATCTTTTGGTTCAAAGACTAAGCTCTCAACCAACAGGCTAAGATGGCATATTTTTCCGTTGACTTGAGCTACAAAAATGTTTTTCTTTGCGGGAGATTTACATTAATAATTATTCATTTACATGTCTAATAGCTCGGCCTTTATATTTTGCTTATATGACTTTTTCTAATTCTAAAATGACAAAATTATCACTGACATTAACCTCATCTACTGAGAAACACCATTTTACTTATATTTTTTGCTGTTGTGTTGTCACTCTTGTGCTACATAAATAAATATGTAAATATAGATTTTAAATATGTAAATATATAAGAATTCATGGTCGGTATGTAAATCCCCAAGTTTCTAATTGGTCAAACTGCAACTTTTGTTGCCTTTGCCTTGTGCTACAAAACTTCAAAACATCAAATATCTACGGAAGGCCACCAGTTTTTATGAAATCTCATTTTGATCAAACTAAATGCTTCTTTTATCATTATCATGAAGCTATAATGTTCTTGTTATCAATTCTTCCTATAACACTCTCTCATATGTTGCTCATAGTTGTAGAAAGTAGTCATGCAATGTAATTTGATTGCAGAAGCTCCCTAATTTAACATCACCTTCTGTTTTTTTTTTTTTTTTCTTTGTGTGCATTATTTAGTTGGTCGCTAGCGGCATCCCAGATGAGCAGAGGAAAGCTGCCATGAACTCTGTGAATCCAAGATATATCCTTAGGAATTATCTATGCCAGACAGCTATTGATTCAGCTGAGCAAGGAGACTACGACGAGGTTCGCCGTCTTCTTAAAGTGATGGAAAGCCCTTATGATGAACAACCAGGAATGGAGAAATATGCGAGGTTGCCGCCTGCATGGGCTTATCGCCCCGGTGTCTGTATGCTTTCTTGTTCCTCTTGAGACTGTCTAGTTTATGCTGTAATGCTGTACAAAATTTATCATTATGCACACAAAATCTTATAATATGTTTAATCCAGAACTATCTTCATTACAAATTAGGTGAAGATCACGGCAGTTTTCTGAGAACATCTTGTATCCGGTGAGATTTTCTCCTGTTAAATAAATGAGTTTGCAGTTGTTTCAGAATTAAAGAGAGTCGTCTTAGATGGTTTGGTCACATTAAACGTCGACCATCTGATGATCCGATTAGAAGAGTAGATGTTTTAGATTCGACTTATGTTAAGAAAGACAGAGGTAGATCTAGGATGACTTGGGCTTTATTGTATAAAAATTGTATAAAAAAAATGATCTTAATTTCGTAGAATTAAATGAAAATATGATTCTAAATAGGATCTAATGGAGAAAAAGGATTCTTGTAGCCGACCCACGTAGTGGGATAAAGGTTTTGTTATTGTTTTTGTTGCCGTTGTTTCAAAATTAGATTACGTGTTATTCTCGTTCTGTATCGGCTTGAGACCCAACAAACTTATTTTGGTTTTAGACCGGCGGACATCCTTTTTTCACATTTTGCTGTAGAAAAGACCTTTTTGCAGGATAGGGTGATATGAATTAATGGCTGCAACTAGGGGTGTAAACGAGCCGAACACGAGCGAGCCAAGCTCAGCTCGTGTTAGGCTCGTTTATATTTCGAGCTCAAAAAATGTGTTCGTGTTTGGCTCGTTTGCTTAACGAGCCGAACACGAGCTGTTGACGAACAAAGAGTACTTTTAACAATCCTAATCATGTAGTTATAACAATAAGAGTTTGAGCTAGATTTAAAAATTATTATTTATATTAAAACATCATTTGAATCTAATTTAATAATTTTTATTTTATTTTCTTAATCAATATTTTAATTGATTGTAAATTTTTGTAGCCTTGTAGTCAATTAGTTTTTTTTTAAATACTACTTTATATATATATATATATATATATATATAAACTTGATGAGTAGTATTTCGAGTCAAATACATACTTGATGAGTAGTATTTCGAGCCAAAACGAGCCGAACACGAACGAACACTTCTTAGTTCGTGTTCGGCTCATTAACTTATCAAAAGAAATTAACGAGCCGAACACGAGTTTCTTAACAAGCCGAACACGAGCTGTTCGCGAACAACGAGCTGTTTTGACAGTCCTAGCTGCAAGTTTTGTCTTTTGGCTCGTGATAGAATTACTTCTTTTTATTTGATCAATATGAAAAAGGAAATATAGCTCTTTCAGTAGTTATTTGCAGCGGAGATTTTTATGAAATAGTAGAATTTAATGATATTTTTTCATGTTAATTTAGAGATTTTAGTTCACACGCATTAAAAGAGTACAGGTTTTATGTGCAACGTTGATGGGGGGTTTGGATGCAATATGCCTTCTAGATAGTTTAGGGTATAAAAATGTCTAATGAATATGAACATTAAATATAATGTAGGAGTGTGATAGTGGGGTTGACAATCATAATTTTTCTTGTTTTGTTATTAGAAATATCACGACCCGGCCTGAGATTTGGAATTAATTAAGACGGGGGACATATAATCGGACGGTGGAAAATAAATTATTATATTAATTTATTATTTAACAAATGAAAGATTCGCTAATTAAATTAAATTAAAACATTGAAATTAGATTTATCTCGTTACTGGCTGTCTGCGTCAACTATAAATGTTTTCTCTTTTATCGCTCATCATTTAATCAATCCATTTAATCTGAAAAGATAGTTAAAACAACTGTGAGCTAAACGAACCAATGAATACTGATACTCTTAGACTACAACAATACAATGAAAAAGAACAATATGCATGTTGGTTAAGCTTCATTATGAATGAATATATAAATTTTTAACCTACTATTCAAAGTTTTTATATCAATATCTTATAATACCATTTCATATCTATAGAACTGTCACGAGAGTGCCGTTTAAAAAAAAAGACATCAATATTAATATGATTTTTCATTTACGTGCACGAGTACATTTATGTTTCCTCACAAGTACCATCAAACGGTGACTCCATCATATTCAGTCATGCACATACAAGCAGTCAACATAAGCGTATGTATTCACCGCATTCAATTCCACTTACTATATAAAATATACACTAAATGCATGAGTAAATAACTACCATAATCACAACAATATGATCAACAAAGAAAAGAACATCTCAATCAGAATAAAACACCCATAAATATCATCAACTGCAAACATATTTGAGTAAAAAATAAACTATTATTATACTTTAAAAGTATGAGTACTCATATTAATTTCAAATGATTTTCTTTACTTTTAGACTTTGTCACCGCATCTAAGTTACCACCTATAAAATATTCAAGTTACTATTTTATTATTATTATTAATTTAATTAACAAATTTCATTATTAAGATTGCAATACCTAAACTTTAGATTTGAAATTAAACTTTAATAATTGTATTACTTTAAAATTTTATTAAATAATTTATAATATACAATATATGTAATTTAAAACCATTACCTCTCCAAACTCTTGGCCCGACTCGGCTCCGCACGCTCCGCCCCTTCCCCCTTTCCTTTCTTCTCGAATACTATGCTAGAAGGTTCGTCTCTTGCACAACTTCTCTCTTTTGTTCGACACTTGGTTAGGGCACAATGGAAGCTCCTCTTTCGTCGTCCTCTTCGACTTGGCTTGATAGTAGCACTATCGTCTGCTCCAGAGTTCGGCTCCCACACACGAGCCTTCTTCCTCTTGCTTACTCTTCCTCTGCACAACGACCTCGCTGACTTCTCTTCACGTGTCATTCTCAGGTAAGTGGGCATCTGACTTATGTACGCAAAAAAAAAAAATCACTTCTTCAACTTCTCGATCTCGTTCCTCTCTCCCCCCTGTTTCGTTTGCCCGACCTCGTGCTTCTTTTCCTTCACTATTTAGTTTCTTGACTGCCCGCTTCCTCATCCCGACTCCTCGCTTCTTATCTCCTTCGGCTTTGTGTTTCTTCTCTCGGGTAAGCATATTGTTACAATCTTTCTCACTTATAAAAATTTAATCCTGAAAATTTATAAACAAACCTTAAACGGATCAATATTATTTATTAATGAAATTAGAGTTCATTGGTTAAGATGAAGGTAAAGACTCGATATAAGACAACTTATATATACGTCGGAATACATAACTACTGAATCACGAAAACATGCCAAGAAAACAAATCATACTCGCCACCATCAACAACAATAAGTTCTGCATTCTCACTATGAGTAAGGGAATATACTCGAGGTAGAACAGGTTCCCTTGGTTGACCTTGAGTAAGAGCTGAAGCTGTAGACTCTATCTTTTTCTACCTGCCTGCGAACTTCTGTGAAGAAGTTCCGCCTGATTTCTAATTTTTGACGCTCTTCGGAGAATACCTTGTTATATGACCAAGTTGACTGGCACCAATAGCAATTGTTAGAGCCCATCATACATTATCCTTTATGCTGTCTTCCACATTTAGCACAAGTGACTCTAGTACCCTGAGTTGTGCCTATGCTAACACCTCCCAAATTATTCTTGGACTTTTCTCATTAGATCTTTTTGAGTGACCTACATGTTCTTCTGTAGTTTTTCACTTCTGTATCTTGTTACGCTTCTAAGTAAACTAATAGGCAATCTCTACTATTTTAGCTCGTTCACTATGAGTATTTATCTATTCCCAAATGTACTAACGACTCTCTGATAGAATCCTTTAATCTGAAAGAAATCTATAGCACTTTTTTTTTTTTTTTTGAGTAGCGACTAGTTGTGGTGCATATCTTGACACTACAGTGAACTCTACTTCGTACTGCATGATTGTCTTCTCTCATTGCCTCAATTTGATGAGCCTGACCTGCATTTTTCTTCGAGCGAATAGGGGTACAAATCTTTCTCTGAATAGCTTCATGAATTCCGCCCAAATAACTATCGTGTTGTGTAAGTTCCCTAACATATCCTATGTTGCCCACGCCATCACCTTTCGGCTTCACCATCCATCATAAACATCGCAAACAATACTCTTCTTTCATCCGAACAAGTCATGTTATCTAGTATTTTCTCTATCCTAGTTAACCAGCATCGATTGGGTCATGACATAAATTATAAGTGACAATCATAAGCAGATCTTCTCCTTATCCCCTCAAATGAGTTTAGTTCCCTAAATCAAGTGATGAGCCTAATTTTCATTGTTTCCATATAAGATTTCACTCCATTTCAATTGGGTCTTCAGTTCCTTTGAACAAAGGTGGACACAAATATTGAAATATCATCAAGTACTTATCTATACAATATCATTTCCGATAGGTTGCGATTTGAACTCTTGAATAAACTGAGTCATCGCCACCATTATTTGAGTGCGGACATTCGCGTTCATATTAATTGCATGTCGTACTTCTTCATTTTCTATCAGATTTTCTTCTTCTATGATTTGAGGTGTATCACTACGCTTGAATGGATAATTATTAACTTTAATCTTTAATTTTTATTTTTATTAAAATTTTCTTATAATTATCCTATTTATTTTTTCATCAATATTAAATTAAATTATTCTAAACTTTGGCCCTAATACCACTTTTTTTCATGACCTGACCCAGAGCTTGAAATTAACCAAGATGGGAACATATAGTCGGACGATGAAAAATAAATTAATATATTTATTTACTATTTAACAAATAAAAAGTCACTAATTAAATTAAATTGAAGCATTAAAATTAGATTCACCTCGTTACTAGTTGTCCGCGTCTTCTATAAACGTTTTATCTTCTATCGCTCAGCTTTTAATCAATTAATTTAACTTGAAAGGTTAGTTAAAACAACTATGAGTTAAATGAACTATTGAATACTCGTACTTCTAAACTACACCAGTATAAGAAAAAATAATAATATGCATGTTGGTTAAGCTTTGTCATAAACCAATATAAACTTTTAAAATGCTATTCAAAAAGTCTATATCAATATCTTATAATATCATTTCATATCTATACAGCCGTCAAACGAGTAATGTCTAAAAAATTGTGTCAATTAAGACACATTAATATTAACATTCTTTTTTCTTTACGTGCACATGTACATTAGTGTTCTCCCACTAATATCATCATAGGATGACTCCATCATAGTGAATCATGCGCATACAAACAGTCAACATAAGCATATGTATTCATCGCACTCAATTCAAAATTTTATATAAAACATACACAAAAGACACGAGTAAATAGCTACCACATTCACAATGATATGACAAATACGAAAAAGAATATCTCAATAAAAATAAAACACTTAAAAAGATCATTAACTGGAAACATATTTGAGAAGAAACAAATTATTACAATAGTTTAAAAATATAAGTACTCATCTTGATTACGAATGATTTTCTTTGCTTTTAGAGTTTGTCACCACCTACAAAATATTCAAGTTACTAAATTTTATTATTATTATTATTATTTTTATTATTATTAATTTAATTAGCAAATTTCATTATTAAGATTGTAATACTTGAACTATAGGTTTGAAATTAATACTTTTAATAGTTTTATTACTTTAAAAATTTTATTAACAAAATACCCATTATTAATAATTTATAATATACTTAATATATTTAATTTAAAACCCTTTTCTCTCCAAACTCTTGGCGCGACACGACTCTGCACAGTGCCCCTTCCCTTTCTTCTTCTGCGGCTCGATCACACAGGATTGAATTACCGTGCGAGAAGGATCATTTCCCGCACAACTTCTCTTCTTCTTCGACACTTGGCAAGGGCACGATCGAATCTTCTCCTTCGTCTTCCTCTTTGACTAGATCGACATTAGCACGATCCTCTGCTCCAGAGTTCGGCTTCGGCTCCCACACACGAACCTTCTTCCCCCAGCTTCCTCTTCCTCTACACGACAACCTCGCCGGCTCCTCCCATGTCATTATTAACTTCATCTAAATATCATTTATGCTCATTGAATTTTAAAGGCATATTTATTTTAATGTATCATAATTGATGTGCGCTAGAAAATTTGTAGATAGACCTTATAGTTCCAATATTACATGAAGATCTCACACACTAATAAGATATATCACATAGAATTTATAAGAAACTATGAGTGCAAGAACTTACCTCATTAAATAACATGAGGGCTATCAATATAATGATGTTTTAAAGGTCATTAAACATGTTTTAGTGATGATAATAGTCTTGCTAGCTTGTTGAAGGAGATGGTAAGTGTCCATGTTGATGTTCGTACGAACTATTAATTTTTATTGATTTAAGTAGGGATATTAGATCTAATTTAAGCATAAGTATTAAATCTAAATGTGAAGAAAAAAAAGTATAGATAAGGAACTTAATTATAAACCTATAGATGATACTTGTGATGTGTTTAAGGGTAATAACCATGACTGACATAAGGGTGGCAAGTATGGTTGATAGAATTGATAGACAAAGGTTATAATTGAATCAAACCTAAGTGCCTATCATAACAAATTTGAAGATGATAATAATCATACTCTCAAACATTGTGATAATAATAAGCTTAGAGAACTAATTATCACATTCTATTTATGATAAGTATAATTGACCAAGAGATGCCATTAATTTGAGGTCGGAATAGATAAATATAATACATATTGAGAGGAAGAATGGCTAAGAAGATCGAGGTGATTTTTTTCTTATCATATTTTGTTTTATTTATTTTTAATTTTTAAGAGTTGTGTAGCTAGGGAGTTGATGCTTATTTACCCAAGCATATGGTTTGAGGTGCTACCATTTTTAGGATTAAACTCCAAAATATTTAATTGTTATAAATTTATCTATCTTATAAGCATTTGATATGTGATCACTTCTTCATAAATGAGGGTTTTTTCTCTACTGAATAAATGAAAGAGCATAGCCATTTATGGCATACACATTTATTAATTATTAGTAAATATTCAATTTTTGGAGTGGATTTGGTTGGCATATTTGAACTTTACCTATTTATGTTTTTGGCACGCACATATATCCCTTTGTGTATAGTCTTTAAAGGTCTTATCTAAATATAAGATAAATATTTTTTGTTAGTTTCATTTCTTTAAATATTCGTAATTTAAGAAAAAAATGTTTTTATCCACTAAACGCATTTAACTAGGTTAATATCAAAGACGTTTTGTAAAATTTTGTGTATGTCTAAATAAGTTTAATAAATAGATTTATATCAAATGTTTACAATATCTATATTTTTGTGTTAATTCGCACAGTTGGCTTTAAGGAGGCGTACTCAAATGGTTGGGCACATTAGAAGTGGCGTGTTGGCTTTAAGGAGGCGTACTCAAATGGTTGGGTGTGTGTGTGTGAAAAATAAACATTTTCATTTGGGATGATGTTATGATTCATCTAGACAAGAAGGAATTTATGATGATCTATATTGAATGATATGATTATAGTAACATATGAATTCATTACTTAGTTGTACATGAAGATGCTCATATTATACCATTCTTAGACTTTCCTATAGATGATATCAATTCACAATAAGAATATGAAAGAATGTGCTTTGAAGGTGTAAAATTAATGGATCAAAGACATTCAAATGCTAAAAATGAGTTCAATGCTTATAATAACTACTTATATATATATATATCTTTACGTGCACATGTACA
>NW_018164785.1:252215-252462 GCF_001263595.1 Phalaenopsis equestris | reverse complement strand
TCATTCATTTTATTACTTATAAATATATTATTTTAAATATAAATAATTTTTTTCATTCATAATAACAAAATATAATATTATTTTATAATATATTCTAAAAGAATATTAAATAGACTTATTTAAAAATTTCCTTGAACCTTATATAAGATATTAATGATAAAATGCATTAACTACTTTAATAAATTCAATTTTTCGATTTAATTTAATTTCGTAAATAAAAAGAAAATATATGATACATGAATTTCAT
>NW_018164785.1:240829-252197 GCF_001263595.1 Phalaenopsis equestris | reverse complement strand
ATATATATATATAACTCCATGAGTTTCCTTATTTTCTTAATAATTAACTCTCAAACAAGAATAAATATTTTTCTTCAAGTAATGAAAAGAAGGAAGGTTTTGGTAGACATCACATAATTCCTATGTACTTAATTACATTTCTAACGCCGAAATTTTAATTTTTACAACTATACCTCTTTAAAAATGTTTGAAAAGGTATCCTCCATTTTTTAAATGTTATTTATAGTAGTATTTTTTTATGTGATATGAAATATTTGAGTCTTGTAAATACAAAATAATAATAATAATAATAATAATAATAATAATAATAATAATAATAATAATAATAATAATAATAATAATAATAATAATAATAATAATAATAATAATAATAATAATAATAATAATAATAATAATAAGGTATTATGTATGTAAATTAAAAGAAATGTGTGGTTTTTATGTAAATTGTCCTAAAAATAAAATAATTTTTTTGAGACAAATCTATTTTTAAAATAAAAATATATTATTATTTTGGAATTTGTGAATTTTTTTTCCTTCTTTATGGATTGTTTATATTTAACTATATAATATTAAAATAAATGATCATCTAAAAAGAACAAACATTATCAATAGATAGCCCACCACTTGGACACTTCTATAATTAGTAGAATGTAATTTTCACTTTTACATTACAAAAATAACCAAAATAAGGAGAGATCTTGACATCAATATATTTTTGCAAACTTAAAACATATATATATACTCTTTTTTAATTGAGTGATATGTTGATACAGGGATGCATATATATATATATATATTGACAAGAGTACTAAATGAGTGTCACCATAAGCAATATTTGAACTTCTGCACTTCATACTACCTACCTCTCAAATTTTGGATGGCCAAAACAACATAGTATACATGTGTATATATATAGGCACACAATATGCTATTCTTGTTTGCCATCTAAATTACTTTAATATCCACATCATCTAAGAAGAAACCTTGAAGGACTTCAGTGCATGGCGACCTCCTGCCAATATCGGGTGTACTTGCCACACAAAAGCACACTCTTATGTCAAGAGACGAATAGAACCTTGCAATTTGAATGATAATTTTGATAATAAAAGAATAATCTTGATAATTTTTAATCTATTAAAATTTGTTACACTTTCATTTAAAATCAACTAAATTCTTTTCTTTTAAAGTGGGGCCCACACTTTAAATTGAATATCTTGAGATAGAGCCCACCTTGTTCAATACCAAGTTAAAAAGTGTGTTATCCTCGCTTTTCTGAGCCAAACCAACTAAGGTCAAATTTTTGTCCATGGCCACCTCCAACCACTCATAAACCAGTTGCCACTTTGAAGTGAAATATCTTGAGATAGAGGTCACCTCAATGAAAACCAATTTCACAATTAGATTTTTTGACTTCTTCTCTTTCAGACGAGCCATGATTGTAATTTTGGTCATAACCATCTCCAACCACTCCCCAAAACCCCTCATTCCGTCTCATTTCTCCTTTTGGTCGACACGCCTCCCTCCTCTCTCTCCCACTCCTTCCCCACTTAGATTTTGAGCCAATTTCGAGCCGCACTTAAGTTGAGCCAATTCATTTGAATTTCAATATAAAGAGCCATGGGCTAATTTCAAGCCGTGTTAAATCTATTTGAGCTTACTCCAGCTCAACTCAAAATTAAATCATTAACCACCCTAGGAACTAGAAGATCTAATTAATCATGATAATAAAGTTACTCTTTTTATTAATGGTTTACACTAACATAAGTAATACATGACCTACATATGCATTCATTTCTATTTGATTTTTTGTTTATGATTACTTTCACACACCCTTAATCATTACATTGCACAAATTTAAGGTTCCAAGTATTTTTAAACAATAAACATACTTCAACTATTTTATAAATACTAATAGTATGATTATCTTACTTCACTATATTTTAAATGCAAGTTTCTACTGACCAAGTCCTTTACAAATTTAAAATTTAGAACTTTAAACTAAATCAACAGGGCAATTTGACAGCAGAATTATAAAAAACATCAGGCTCTGCTACCTGAACTTCACAGCAAACAACATAAACTCTCAAAAAAGCACAACAGTAGTCAGAACTTACAGAAACTTGCTTCAACTTCTAGTAATTGGGCAAGCTAAAAAAATTCATTTGCTACTTCAAAAAGCTGCTTAAATGAACCAAACAATTGTTTTAAGAAATCCAATCTTTCAGAAGCAGATAATACTCTACCTTAACAAAGACACAAAATAGAGCTTGCTCAGAATCTGGATTCAAATGAGAAAAGAACAAATTATAAACACTAAATGACAATGGCCATTTTATAAGAATAAACACATTTATGTTCCCATGAATTGATTGAGAAACTTATCTTGCATTTGGAACATAAAAGCCCCTAAAAAGAAAGACTTACTGTTTGGGCACAATGCTTTCTGGCTTCCAAATTGCAATCTAAATAAATGTACAATGGTGTGGAGATTAGCCGGATACTCATGAATTAGAATCAGAAAAAAAAAAGAAAAAAAAGAAGGATTAAACAGCCTTCTCAGTTCCCACTATCACTTTCCCTGTAAACTTGGCCTTTCTGCTCCTGCCATGATGCTCCATCTACTAATTTTCTTTCCTCTTTGGTCCAGAAGAGACACCTCAGAAGCAAAAAAGGGAAGCTGAAGATCTTTTCAGAGAAGATCAGCAACTGATGCAAGGAAACATGAAATATGTTATCAAAACAATTGCTTCAACCGTTTGGCTGAGAAGGCTGATCAGTCGCCGGAACATGTTGAATGCTTTCGAAACCAATTGGAGATTGAAGAAGCGGACTCCAGCGATCGAAGATGATTCGCCCTCCTCGACCAATCCTGCCATGGAAACGGTAACTTGGTTTCGAACCATTTTCAACTGGTGAAGGCGCCGGCGGAACAATGCTTGCAGCAGCCAATCTGTCTGGATCTAGAGGTCTTGTGAATAGCAGAACAGGCTCATGTGGGTCCTGCATCAGTGCAATATTCAGAACACAGTAGATTGAATGTCCGTTTGGTTTTCTTAGAAAAGCAAGTCTATTGTAAAAATAGTCCTTTATTTTACATAATTGCTTCATGATATAGTTTGGGAGTGAAGTTAAAAATAAGATAGAAGATAATAATTTTGGTAATGTTTTAAAAACAAGCCAATTTAGATATAGCTTAATATTTTAATTAAATACTTTTTTAAATTGTTATTTTCTATAAATAAGCATGTAAAGTTAACCTAATGTCATCCATAAAGATTGATTTATCTTTCCATATGAAATAAAATGAGAAGTTTCATATGTTGTTTCGCATAAATTTATTATTTTTTAAAATAGATAAAAGAGAATATTAGTTTAGATTACTGGACTATTCACTCGGATTTAAACAATCTTATTAGGGTGATAGAGATGTTAATAAGTTGACTAAAGAATAGGGTAGCATTTAATAATTATAAAAAATTGACTAAATTTGTCCCACTATACTGATAATAATAATCCCAAAAGATTAACATTATTAGAGAAGAAATCGGCATCTTCTTTTGATAAATTCACCATAAGCATATGTTAACAATGATTTTAGGACTCAAGTTGGTTATCAATTTTGGCATACCCTCTTGTAAGACCATCTGTGTGGCAAAGCCCGTCCTCGTTTCATGTGACCCCTGGGAATCACTACAATCTTGGGCTCCGCAAAGGGTGAACGTTGTGTTGCTCTCGCTCGGGGACGGCCTGTTCTCGCATCATCTGAGTCTATATAATCATCCTCACTTGACCCAAACTTTTGCGAATTTGAGTGAAAACCAGGCATTGCTATTCCATCATCGACAAGTTGTGCTTCATGCTGGAAAAAGTATAGGAGTAAGAAATTAAAAAGGAAGAAAAACATTGTGACCAAGAAATTCCACAATAAGTAAATAAACTAAGAGTTCATTCGGGGCACCTTTTTCGTAGCTTTGTTATTCAAAAACATGCTCAATGTTGTTTAGTTATATCTTTCTTTGTACTTTTGGTAAAAATTTATAGGTGAAAAGCAACCTTTTATGCTCAGATATATTATTGTGGAACGAATCTGTGGAATGAATCTTTGAGTACAAAAATATTTCACGGGACAAGAGTGAAATTAACTATCATTAAATTAACGAAGAGTGTTCCTCTATGGTGAAAGAATTTGAAACATTTATACCAACATAAAAGAAAGAAAAATAGTGATATGGTCAAAGATGAAGATGGAGATAGAACACAACTCCCAGAACACTATAAAACATGATATGTTTGTTATTTGTATTCTTCACCAATTACAACAAAATGACTAAGTAGTAGAGTACATTGTTGAGTTTAAACAAGTCATGTTCAAGTGTGGGTTGGTAAAGCCAGAGAAGGATATCATAGCCTGATACATTAAATGAATTGACACTTTCTATCGGTAATGTGATGCAATTGCAACTCTATTGGAATTTATAAGATGTACAAACATTACCCTAAAGGTGGAGAAAAAACACAATAACATCAAATCCGCTCAAAACATCAAACAAGGCTAGATCATATGGTCTAGCAATAAAAGTACACTAACCAGAGTATTAAAATAAAATTTGTCTCACGTAAATAGAAGTTAGAACAAAAGAGCAAAAATTGACTAGGAAAATACATTAACTAAGATTTTTTAAGCTAAAAAGGATTTCAAGTGTCATGAATATAGACATATTGTCTCTATATGTCCAAAAAAGAGTGATTTCTTTAACTGAGGATGAAATGAAAAAAAGAGAAAAGTGAAGTCTTTAAAAATAAAGAGAATGGGGATGAGTACCAACTTCATGACCAACCATAGGAAAGAGTAGCAAATGTTTAGATGTAACATCTTTCGTACCTTTCATGCTATGAAGGGGAATGTGCACAATCTCATTATGAATGGAGACAATTATGAGATGATGTCTACCCAGAAAGTGAATAAATTGAGTCTCACTGTCCAAAAGCATGCTCAATCATATTTCTTAACATGGTTGAAGAAAGAGAATGAGATCGGTATTGATAAAAAGTGTTTGGTACAATTTTCCATTGAAAATAAGCTCTAAGAGTAGGTGCTTTTGTGAAATTGTGCCAATAGATACATGTCATATTCTATTGAGATGAATGTATTATGGCAAGGGTACACTTCATGATGGCCACAAAATATCTCATTTATAAAAAATGAGAAGCATGTTATACTTTTACCCTTGAATGAATCGGCAGTGAGGAATATTCATACAAAGATGGAAACTGTAATGCCTCACACTACATTTCTACACACCATAAGAGAGGTGCCACTAAAATTGGCATTGGTGATGTTGAAATGTAGCCTTTGGTGGAGCTTCATAATACTTTGAATGATAACCTACCATTTGAACTATCATCCATACAAGAGATTCAACATGACATAGATCTCATCCTATTAGTACTCTCTAACAGATAAGCACAATGCCACTAGTGGAGTAAGAGAAATTGTAGAAATGTTTTGAAGATCTTATGGCCAAGGAACTAGTTCGTGATAGTACCAACTGATGTGTTTTAGTAGCCTTAATTATGTCTAAGAAAGAGGGATCGTGAAATATGAGCATTCATAGCAGAGCAATGAATAAGATCATTATAAGAAAGAGGGATCATGAAATATGAGCATTCATAGAATAGCAATGAATAAAATCATTATAAAATAATAATTCTCCACTCCCTGATTGAATGAATTTTTAGATTAGTTGCATTTACGCAGTGGCTACCATTAGACTCGGACACGACATGTGGATAAGTGAAGGATTGCTTCAAGACATGGGATGAATTGTAACAGCGAACAGTTATGCCTTTTAGTCTATCCAACACCCCGAGCACCTTTAAGCAGCTGATAAATTAATTTTTTGAGATTTCACCAGAAAATTTGTGGTTGTGTACTTCAATGACATTTTGATGTATGTATGTATGTGGTGGATTACTTACATCACTTACAATAGGTCTTTGAAGTTCTTTAGGCGGAGCAACTGTATAACAATATGAAGTGTCACTTTCTGACACCAAAGACAATTTCTTAGATATATTATTTTAGTAGCTGACATTGAAATGGACCCAACAAAGATAGAAGCAATAGTGAATTGACCAAAGCCTACAGTCTTTCACCCAGGTGCACCAGTTCCATGAATTGACTAATTTTATGGGAGTTTCATCAGAAATTTTGGATCTATAACAACAACACTAATAGAGCTCCTAAAGGAGACAAAATTGCATGGTCAAAAGTAGCACATGTTAGAATTGATGCTTTTAAGGAGCATTTTACTCAAACTTTTGTCTTAGCTCTTCTAGATTTTAATCAAAAGTTTAAGATTGAGTCTGATGCTTCCAAGATCAACATTAGAGCTATGTTGAGTCAGAGAGGACAAACACCCCATCACCTTCTTTAGTGAGAAACTAAATGAATTAAAGTAAAGATATTCAACCTATAATAAAGACGTTTTTTGTCATTTTGAGAACTCTCAACCATTTGAGTCATTATTTATTAGCTAATCAGTTCATTCTCGATATCGATCATGGAGCTTAGAGATTCTTGAATAGATTGAGTAAGTTGAGCATAAACATGCCTCCAAAGTTGAGTTTCTCTCTTCTTTACATTTTTTTTTTACTTAAGCACAAAACAAGAAGCTAAAACATGGTAGTTGATGCCCTAAGTCATCACTGCCTATTACTTGCTACTATGCCATCAAAGATGGTTGACTTTGAGGTGTTGAATGAGTTATATGCCAGTGTACGGATTTTCAAGAGATTTTAGCTCATTATCAAGAAAGACCTTATAAGAAATATCACAAATTCGATGGTTATTTGTTCTTCCAGAACAAGCTATGCAGTCCTAGGAGTTCACTTAACGAAAGCATATTGGTAGAGATAAGACTTTCTGTAGAGAAGGTCTAGGTTTGCCCCGGACATGGAAAGACGTACAAGATATATCATTTGGCTAAGACTCATGGGAAAAATATAGGTACTTATACTCTTCCTATGCAAGAGTCACATTGGGTAATGCGAGCATGAATTTCATTATGGTCCTTTCTCAGGCCTAAGAAAATAAGGACTTTGTTATGTTGATAGTAGACCACTTCTGCAAAATGATCAATTTTATGCATTGTCATAAGATGAAAACTTCACACATTACCAACATATATTTCAGAATGATAGCACATCTTCATGGTATGCTCAGAACTATCACTCCAGACAATAATATCCAATTTCGGAGTCATTTTTGAAAGGTTTTCACTTTAGAAGTGTAGACATTGGGGCAAACCAATTGGCATCGAGGAGAGTACTTATACTTACACTTTTGGGCAATCGAGGTAAAACTTAAAAATGGTATATGCAATTGATGAATATATATATAAACAACATATATTTCAGGATGATAGCCCATCTTCATGGTATGCTCAGAACTATCACTCCCGACAGCAATATCCAATTTCGGAGTCATTTTTGAAAGGTTTTATGGGGCAACTAAGTACAAAACTCTAATTAAGTTCAATAGCGCACCTGCAGAATGATGGACACACCAAAGATGGTGAGTCATAGTTTAGGTAACCTCCTTAAAATTGTGTGGACAAGAACATGGTGCAATGGCATTTGATCTTTAAGTTTGAGATGCTTATAATACGTGCACCCGACAATTCTTAAGCCACAATTCCTTTGAGTTCATATACAATCAATGTCTTCTCTACTTTGGAGCTAGTGCCTCTACTTCTAGTTTCTGAGTTTAGCACGGATACAAACCTACAACAATAACAACAACAAAGCCTTTATCCCACTACGTGGAGTCGGCTACAAGAATCCTTTTTTTTTCATTGTATCCTATTGAGTGTCATACTTTCATTTAATTCTATAGATTAAGATCATTTTTTTATACAATATGCCCAAGTCTTTTTAATGCACTAGTCATTTTAGGACTACCTCTAACTTTCTTACCAAAAGTCAAATCTAAAGCATCTACTCTCCTAACAAGATCATTAGACGGTTGACATTTAATGTGACCAAACCATCTAAGACGACTCTCTCTAATCTTGTCTACCACTAGAGCTAAACCAACCCTTTCACGGATATATTCGTTTCACATTTTGTCTCTAAGTGTAAAGCCACTCATCCACCTAAGCATTCTCATGTCAACAGCACTTAACTTAGTTTTATGCTTCTCTTTTATATACCAACGTTCTGCACCATAAAGCATTGCAGGTCTCACTAAAATTTTATAAATTTTCCTTTAAGTCTAAATGATACTTTTCTATCACACAAATAGGCCCGATGCATTCCTCCACTTCAACCATCCAATTTGAATTCCTACTAATAGCATCCCCACCTATATCACCATCACTTTAAACAATAGACCTGAGATATCTAAAACGTTCACTCCATATAAAGACTTGATCACCCATTGTCACAACAGCGCCACTAGATCTACTACTACTAAAATTATATTCCATGTATTCAATTTTATATTTACTCGAATGAACACCTTTAGACTCTAAAGTTAACTTCCATGATTCAAGTTTTTCCTAGGCTCTTTCTCTAGTCTTATCCATCATAAAAATATCATCAGCAAAAACATACACCAAGGCACATCCTCCAGTAAATGTCTAGCAAGAACATCCATAGCTAAAACAAATAGATATGGACTTAAAGTTGGTCACTGATGTAATCTAGCTGACATAAGAAAATAAATAGTTAATTCTTCTTCTATTCGGAAACAAGTAACAATTCTAGTATACATATCTTTAATGACTTGAATATAAGTCATATCAACACCTTTCTTTTTTAAAACTCTAAACTCTCCAAAAAAACTCTCCAAAGTATTTCGCTTGATATCTTATCATAAGTTTTTTTTCTAAATAAAATATCATATGCAAATCATCCTTGCGCTCTTTGTGCTTCTCCAACAAAGCTCTCAATAAATGTATAGCTTCCATAACTGACTTGCTTAGCTTAAATCCAAACTAATTTTGAGAAATCTTTATATCACATATTAACCTAAGTTAAATCACACTCTCCCATAATTTTAATGCATGACACATTAACTTAATTCCTAAATAATTTTCACACATCCCCTTTATTCTTAAAAATAAGGACAAAAATACTCTTCCTCCACTCTTCAGACATCTTTTTAATTTTTAAAATAATATTAAAAAGTTTGGTGAACCAAGAAATTCCTAAATCCCCAAAAACATTTCCACACTTCTGTTAGAATACCATCAGTTACTATTAATTTTTCACCCTTCATTTTCTTTAAAGCTTCCTCAACTTCCATTTTATATATGTACGGTAAAAAGAAAAAGTTTTATTATTATTAAATATATTAAGATCACTAAAATCGATCATACTTTCAAAAGCTCCATTAAAAAGCAAATCAAAATATCTCAACGACCTATGTTGAATATCATCATATGAGAAAAGCATTTTATGATTTTCATCCTTAATACACTTGAACTAAATCATTTATTTTTTTATCTCTTTGTTTAACTAGTTTATACATACATATTTACCACCTTTAGTATCCAACTTTTTATAAAGCTCATTAAAAATTGAATTCTTAGCATCACAAATTGTTATCTTAGACTCCCTATAGGCCACCTTATATTTTTCTCAATTCTCTAAGTTTTTAGATTCAAACCACTTTTTATAACAAAGCTTCTTATAATTTATCTTTTTATGTACATGATTATTCCACCAAAATAAACAGATACACAATGATAAACGCATGATAAAATTACATTATGCACCACGTCATGTTTTAAAGCTCAAAATGAAATTTTGTGTGCATGTACCTACAAAAGCATCCATGCAGCCAATTGAACTCAGACTATTTTAGTCCTTTACAGATATTATGAAGCAATATTCGCCTCAATCACAATGTCTCAAAGGTTTCAATCATTCTGAAAAGTGTGCTAGTAATCCAAAAATGTGACAAACATCAAGTACATTCTTGCAAGTACACCAATAAGTAAGCACTTCCATTAGAGTGTGCATTAGTCATTAAAAATAAAATCTTCTCGGTTGCTCAGATAAGGGTGACATTTTTGAAAATAAAATTTGAAAGAATTTCAAAGCGTTGTGCTCGATTTCTGATAAAATTTTGAACTTAGAATCCTTACCTCCAATCCAATCGACAAGATACACTTAAGAAGATAGCAATTGCTAAAATATTCAACTGAATTTCAACAGTTGTGTTATCATTCAAATTAAAATGAAGATTGTGCTAAAAGTTGTGCAGATTTCTCAAAAAGATTTAAACTCAAAACGCTTTATCTCAAAAATGTGCAATCATGTTAGTGATTTCATGATCTTTCCTTCAAAATCAAAACCTATTATTGGTTGTATTTGCTTGTATAAATATGTTGCATGCTTGAACATAAGATAAAAAATTGTTGTGCATGTAAAAATTGAATTCAAAAGTTTCCTTCTTCAAAAAATGTGCAGTTGCTCTAAAATGAGTGAATTATTTTGAAAATCACAAAATCTCATTCAAATACAAACTAATCACATTTTGCATGCTCTCAAGCGGGCTTACCCACATAAAGCACGTCATAAGCCCCACCTCATTTAAATTCAATCCTACATGGCATAAGTGGAGTTGACAAGACTTGTGAGACAAATTCAAAAGCAATTACAACTAAAAGATTAGTTTTTAAACTCCTGCTACCGCTCTAGTCAAGGAAACTCCCATCAATGTAGAATAAGAATTAGATATCCGATCGCGATCATCAAATTAGACATTTTTTTATGTTTGCAAAAGATCTTCAAAGCGAAATGTAACTCTCAACTTCAAACTAATAAGTAGTTGCAATATTTGTGGCAATATTAATAGAGGATTTGAATAGGAAATAACTCTATTTCTAAAATGCCTCCAAATCTCAATTCAAATTATTTCAAGACCAAATTTAAATAAAATGACAAAAATATCAAAAAGATTATTATAAATTTAAAACATTCAAATGAAATCTATTGTTTAAAGCTAAGAGCAAATATTCATTCACCTTCTATAATAATTAGTTTAAAACAATAAATTTAGGATAACCAAAGCTTACAAAGAACCTTCACTTTGAAATCTCATTCTCATAAAAATATTTTTATCTAGTTGGGTTTGCCGCTAAATGACATCATAAAAATACATTAAAAATCAGAGCTCTATAACTAGATTAGCTATGAAATAGCAACATTAAATTATATTCGCAACATATATATTAATACCACCAAATGGTGTAGTGTCATGCACCCCCAACAACATTTGCATACTATCCACATGTGCTAAGTTATTTTTATGGCTTATGTTCTAAAATTAATATATATATATATATATATATATATA
>NW_018164785.1:228943-240633 GCF_001263595.1 Phalaenopsis equestris | reverse complement strand
GTGAGGGAGGCCGCGGCGGCGGGCCCGCCGGCGACAAGCCTCATTCTTAGAGAGGACTCCATCTCCTGCACTAAGAATAGGGTTTTTCGAGATCTGGAGTGAGGGAGAGAGAGCGTGAAAAGAGGAATTGATGCGACAATCGTCGTGATACTTCATATATATACATATATATACATATATATACATACATATATATATATATATATATGTATGTATATATATGTATATATATGTATATATATGAAGTATCACGACGATTGTCGCATCAATTCCTCTTTTCACGCTCTCTCTCCCTCACTCCAGATCTCGAAAAACCCTATTCTTAGTGCAGGAGATGGAGTCCTCTCTAAGAATGAGGCTTGTCGCCGGCGGCCCCGCCGCCGCCGCCGCCGTGGCCTCCATCACGGCCTCCTCTCTAGTGCAGTTCGCCTTCACTGCCGACGCTCCAGCTCCTAGCCCTACCTTCGCTGTTGGCATCATCGGCCCCGCTTCCGCTCTCGCATCCCTCTCGGCTCTTGCCATTGAGTTTCTGTTCTGTTGATCTACGATTCGTTAGTTTGAAGTCAAATAATGGTTTAATTATGTAATACTTCTAATGCGTGTATGTGATTGGGGTTGGAATTGATGAATTCTTTCTGGATGTTACTGTGGGGTTTGATTTATTTTGGGGATTTAGGGTTAGGGTTATAAATGTCGGCTATTTTTCCTTCGTCTTGATTTATTTTCTTGATTGTAATTTTTTATTTTATTCATGTTTGGATCCGTCGATCTATTCATGTAATTATATGTTTTGTGATATAATCAGATATTTATTTTTATGAAAAAAAAATGTAGTATCACGACGATGTCTCTGCTTTAGTCCCATCGCGTCTTCATGGCGGAACGAGTTGCCCTCGTTATCTCTTAGCCGAATCGAAATTGCAGCCTGCTCCATCATACTTCGTCATCTGCTCGACTTCGTTTGTTCCTTCGTCTCGCTTCGTCTGCGTCGAATTTGTCTGCTCGACCCCGTCTGTTTCAACTTCGCCTCCCTCGGCTTCGCGACTCCGTCTGCTGCGTCGTTTCTGCGTCGTACTTCATCGTGCCTTGACAAAATCAAAGCTTCATCGTCTACGGCGTCTTCTTCGTCAAGGCCGATAGATTGCTCCGCCACATCGACCTGCCCGACTGCTCGCGTCGTTTCGTAGGCGGCAGTTTTGCTCGCCTATTTCCAGCGGCTCCCCTAGCTGCTTTGGAGATGGAATCCATGATCCGTTCTTATACCATTGCACTTGCCGGCGACATTCCTATTTCTACTCGTGCTTCTCTTTCAGGGTCAGAGTCTGGTTTTCATATTGACAAGTCCTGCAATGTTCCTCATTCTTTTCACGACGGCGATCACACCTTCATATAAAAATTAGGAAAAAAAATGGGAAGTCTACTCTCATTCTCACAGTGGTTGAAACCAGTACTCTCGCATCCTCCTAACGCTTTGCTCTAATGGGGAAATTTCTGTATGGTCACCCAAAATTGGAGATCATTCGGAAAGAATTTGAGGCTATGAAGCTATTGGGCAGTTGGAATATTGGTTTACTTGACGGTCGGCACATACTGATTCAGTTGTCTCATAATGTCGATTACACTCGCATCTTTTCTCGGAAAGTTATCAAGATCGACAACCGTTATATGAAAATTCTGAAGTGGACTGTTGGTTTCGACCCAAAAGAAGAGTCCCCTATCATTCCAAAATTACATCTATTCAACTTGAAAATTCTCTACTCCGTAGCAACTGCTTACGATAAGTCTCTCAAGATTGATAGTCTTACGCTTGCTGTCACTAAACCCTTTGTGGCTTGTGTGTTAGTTGAGAGGGATATCACTCAACCAGCTCCAAATGAGATGTGGATTGGAACCACTCACAACGGGTATTGAAAAAAGTTTGAAATCGAATCACACCCTCCTTATTGTTTTCATTGTAGTATGTTTGGCCACAACTCTACTATTTGTTATCGCTTGCATCCTCATCTATAGCTGAATATCGCTATAATCCTCATCTATAGCTGAATATCGCTAAAGAACAACCACCTATTATCCCTATTGAGAATATGCAACCTGATCCTCTTCCCAACACCGTAGTTCCTAAAGAAGAACAACATACTACAACTACAGATCCAGTTGTGCTTATACCACCCACTGTTATTGAAGAAGACTCACATATATGTCAAGAAACACGGGAGGGCTCTTTTGATCCAACAATAGATCAGCCGATACAACATGTAGTTGAGTTCAACAATCTACACATCTCTAGCACACTTTAGAACAAGATCAAGTAAGCCAATCCTCGGAGGAGGAATGACAGGTCTATTCCAGGAGGAAGAAAAAGAATGGAGGCCGACTCCAGCTCGGGAACATTTTGGATGATACATTGGTTACTACTGACAATGGCAATCATCTTATCAACTTATTAGCTTGCTCCTTCCCTAGAACCAGAGGCAGAGGAAAAACCAAACTGGGTTGCTATATAGCCACTTGTAC
This sequence comes from Phalaenopsis equestris, assembly GCF_001263595.1. Taxonomy (NCBI): domain Eukaryota; kingdom Viridiplantae; phylum Streptophyta; class Magnoliopsida; order Asparagales; family Orchidaceae; genus Phalaenopsis; species Phalaenopsis equestris. Next base: position 238,119 of record NW_018164785.1, on the reverse strand, counting down.
TATGTATTTCAACATTTTTAGATTTTTTCTTTATGTCTCTAATGTACTTTTCTGTATTTTCTAGTTTTAGAAACTCTTGTGGTTTTGTTGACAGGGTGCCGTGTTTGGGCCCTTCAACACATTGTATCTGTATCTTTCTTTCTGGTTAATATATTAGTCTTTTTGGGCTTTCTTTTTATCCTAAATAAAGTTTACAAAAGCATACATCTAGTCCTAAATCCATCTACAACTCCAAGATGCAAACCATCTTCTTCATAGCACGTCATCCCCTATCGCATCTCAGCTTTCCATCTTCAACATCTCTGACTTCGAACGGAACAAATTGTAAACCACAAATTATATATATATATATAAGTAGTGGTTTACAACTTGATCTGTTCAAAGCCGGAGATGTTGAAGATGTCAGATGCAACCCATATTCTTCATAGCACGTCATCCCCTTTCGCATCTCAGTCTTCCATCTTCAACATCTCCGGCTTCGAACAGAACAAGTTGTAAATCATAACTTATATATATATCTATATATATATTATATATATATACATATATATATATATATATATATATATATATATAAATATATATATATATATATATATATATATATATATTAGCATTTCATCCCCTCTCACATCTCAATCTTCCATCTTCAACATCTTCGGCTTCAAACAAAACAAGTTGTAAACCACAACATTTTTCCAAAATGTCTTGCCTTCAACATCGAAATATCCAACAATGAACAAAACAGCCGCCACAATTCAAACAAGACACACTGATCCCATTTTGTTTCGCACTCTGTCGTAGGCCAAATGGTTAGTTTGTAGCATCACTAGAATGTGCCGGCCAATGCATGTAATATATGTAAAGCAAATGCTACTGACAATTCTTATATCTATTTTAGGATAGATCTCTAGAACATAAAAGAGAGGAAATACTTGTTCATCCCCTACATTCTTTAGAATTCTGATGCATGTAACATATATAAAGCTAATGCTACTGACAAGTCTTATATCTATTAAGAGAGATCTCTAGAACATATAAGAGAGAAAATACTTGTTCATCCACTACATTCTTTAGAATACTAGATGACTTTTATCTTCTATTGGCCAACAACATATGATAATCACAACAATTCATTCCAAAAAAAGCCACTGTTGACCTTTTATCTGTGTGATTTATGTAAAACGCACTATCAATAAAGTTAACAATTTTTAGTAAGCAAAAAGCTCATAAAATTGAAATCCACATAAACCTAAAAAAATAGCAAAGCTATCAAATTTTCTTATATATTTGATACATATTTGTTGCAATCATGCCATGTCAATGCAAAGATTAACAAAAAACAACCCATACAAACAACCAATCAATAAGCCATGAGAAAATAGTTAATGGCACAATATTGTTAATATTAATTAATTACAAACTTTGATAGACATCAATGACGACATTTATGATAGAGACAAATTAAAGATGAAACATCAAGAGGTTGAGATGTTGATAGCATCACTTTTGTTATTTTCATTATCATGATAGTTTCTCTATCAAATTGATATTCTTTAATAATTCTTTACATTTTTAATGAAGGAAAATTTTCTGATTTTTTGCCATGATTAAAATGGCAAGAGCAACATCATTAGCTAAGCATTGTGATGGGAAATTTGCGCTATGGTGCACTATTTGCCATTAACAATTATGGAGTATGACCAAGTCCGCGAATCCCTCAATGGCTTAAACCCCCTAAGAGGTGATTATGATGTACTTGATAGAGAATTAAATCTTTGGTTAGCTAAGATGAACTTAAAATTATTCTCTTAGGCAGACATCCACTTTAAATCTATAGGCCCTCTTGGATTTTTGATATTCTTCTGTTAGCTCATATTTGACTAAATCTTTCAATCTCATGATCAAAATGCCCAAGTGTCTCACAAACCTCTCTAGTTATACTTTATTTGCCAATGTTACTATGTCTCGTTGCTTTTCCTACCGACATCTCCTTCCATGTCTATTATATGTTTTCCTCTTACCTTGATCATTCTCTCTTCCTTTGAGAAGTTCTCAACGTCTAAACACCTATATTAAACATTAATGCATTACCCATCACCCCCTCTCACTCATTGTCTTTCATTAGTTTTCTTTCGCTGCCAATCCTCATCCCTTTCTTATTGCCTCTCATCCATCATTCTCCAGCAACCCATTATGTCTTCTCTATACAACAACAAGAAGCCTTTATGCCACTAAGTGGGCTAGGCTACATGAATCCTTTATCTCCATTATGTTCTCTCTATATAAATTGAAATGGTACACACTCCTAAAGTACCTAATATCATTTTAATCTTAGGGTGTATTTGGTCCAATATTATTTAGATAACATTGTTATTGAAATAACACTATTTAATTTCAATTAAATAGTTTTGGCTTAATATCATCTAGTTAAAATATAAATAATCATTTAGAATAAGTAAAGAGATAAAAATTTATCTATTATACTCCCTTTTTTAAGTTATAAATTTATGCATACAATTTGACAGCTACTTGCATTAGCTTAAGGTTAACTAATAATATCACTCAAATTATCTCAATGTGAGAAATAACATCAAACCAAACACCATTTATCATGAATACACCAGCGTGTGTGTGTGTATATGTATATATGTATGTATGTATATATACATATATATATATATATATATATATATGTATATATGTATGTATGTATGTATATATCTATGTATATATGTATGTATGTATGTATATATCTATGTATATATGTGTGTATGTATGTATGTATCTATCTATATATATCTATATATCTGTATGTATCTATCTATCTATATCTATATATCTGTATGTATATATGTATATATATATATATATATGTATGTATATATATATGTATATATATATATGTATGTATGTATATATATCTATATATATGTATGTATATATATATATCTATATATGTGGGGGGGGAAGAGCAGCGATGGCTCCCTACGCGTTAATTTCAAAATAAAATAAGGTACAGGAAAAGGGAGGGGGGGGGGGGGGGGAAGGACCGTCAATTGAGGAACGATTTCGGAGATAAAAGACAAGGAATTGAAGTAACTTGAATGGAAGTTTTGCAAAATGACAGTCACAAAAAAGGTTTTAGATCTTACAAAGCACTCAACATGAATGAATGGACAAATAAAAAACCATCAAATATTTTGAATAAAACTAATGATGATAATTTTTTCCATTACTTATTTATGCATATGTATCTTTGTCCTTCTTTTATGAGGCTGACCAAATCTTGTGTTTATGCAATGTTCCATGCAAAGGGTACCCAACTGTGATACTAAGTGAACTTTAGTGTACCAAACCAAGATGATCGCTCAAAAAATATAAGATACCAAGGTTTCGTACAATTGCATGTGCAAATGCACAAAGAATTATTTGGAAAGTAACTTAGGCAAGATGTGTGGTGTAGAACATAATTCTCATGTCATTTTGGAAAGAGCACAAACAAGAACAGGATCAATTGCAAAATTCTGGAAAAAAGTTGGCTAATTCATTGTGGCAAACCTTTTAATTTATCAGGCGATAACTATTCAATGATAAAAACCGCATGAACTGTTGACAGTAGTCAACCAGGCTGATTTGGATTCAAGACACAGCACAATGAGAAAATTGATAAAGACTGGATCTAAGTACCTTATATTTCATCTGAATCCGCTGAAGACTGACGTTACTCTCCATAAGTAGTCGCTTGGTTTCTTCTCTCTGTAATGAAATTCATAATATTCAACTTATTCATAACAACAGAATCAGAATCACGAACATAATTTCTTCATAGAAATTTAACTTTTTACCCTAACGAACCTTAATCAAAGCCTCCAGCACTGTTTTTGCCTGGCCCAAGTTACGTCTAACCTGAAATATGACCAAACATCAGAAAATAAAGACATTAGATAAGGATTACATTTAAAAAAAGACTATTCTTAGACTACAAGTTGCTAAAAGCAAGCCAGAACTCACCCATTTGGATACATGCTGCAAATAACACAACTATATAGTAATTTGCACTTCATTAAAGTATCAGGACAATCAAACAACTAAAAAATTGGATGAGAGAACTCAAATCCGCTAATTAAATATGAAAGAAAGTTAAATATTACAGATGACAATAAAGAATAAACTACACCATGAAGCCTCACTGGTACACCTCTTGTCCTTTTAGCATGCATCAAGAAATAGATTAAAAGTAAATGATAGAATTTTCACTATGAATGACAAAAAAAAAAAAAAAACTGCCCTGTTAAAGCATAACAAATCTAGAACAATTACCTGGAGCACATCCAAACCTACTCCTAAAAAACTGCCATTTCAGAACCGTATTTAATACATTGCTAATCATGGTCATGCTTATCAAATAATAAATATGCGACACTAACCAATCCATCTAAATAATAAAAAAAGACAGCATATCCCTCCTCAAAACTTCTCACTTTTATTCAAAATATGGGAGAAGTTCATATTAACTGATATCGGAACTAGTTGAGATGTGGTGTAATACAAAAAGTAAACTTTCATTAATATAAAAGTAGTGGTACAACATGACTCAACAAAAGAAAAATGCAATAATAGACGAAGCCCTAGCAAGAGCTATGGGAAGAGACTCAAAGGTGGTAGTGGCGTCGGCGGGGTGAGCGGCCGTTAGGTAGGTAGGTGATTGTGTGTGGTTGGTTGTACGTGGATTGGATGGCGAGATCGTGGAGGAAGTAGGTGTGGCGATAGAGTGGAGGAATGTGGGGGTGGAAGGTGGCTAGTGTAGTGGTAGGGAAAAGGGATTAGTGAGTATTAGTGAAGGAGTTTACAACACCTAAAATCAGGATACAGCCGAAGCACCACCTGTCGTCGATTACAACCCTAACAAGAGGAAAGGGACTCCACACAAAAGACTAGAAGACAACTCTACTAGAACTTGTGCCCTACACACACCGGCGGGAGCTATTTATAGCCTCCTAGTTCTACACAATCGGAAGGAGAGTGGGGAGGTAAGAAGAATCCAGAAGAAAAGCCTTTCTAGAAGAAGACAAGTGTGGAAGGTAAGTGTGGAAGGTGCATGAAGTGCATGAAGTAGCCCCGGATCGTGAAGAATTGCGATTAGCCTTGTTCCTGCGCACAGATTTGCGATCATTCTCTTGTTGTTTTGAGATCCTGCAACAAATCGTCCCGCTACCTGTGCATTTGCAGGATTCCCGCATATCACGAAGCTTAGCGCGGTTTCGCGCGGTGTTGCGGGGCTTCAGCCCCGCTGTTTTTAGGTGCCCCGCTCGGGGCGTTGTTCTGCGTCCTAATTCGGGCGCTGAACAAGTGCTTGTGTCAGTCTCCCGGGGTTGGAAAGGCTTCGACCTCGTTTATCAAAGCTCCATGCTCTTTAAAGTATGGTGTCAAGTCGTCGATGCCGAACATCACTGAAATGTTGTATTTCTCAGGCAGATCGATCTTATAAGTGTTGTTGTTCAATTTTTTAATTACTTTAAAAGGTCCATCTGCTCTCAGTTTAAGCTTACCGTATGATCCTGCAGGAAATCTCAACTTTTTTAACTGGATCCATACGAGGTCACTTTTCTGAAACGTTACTTTCTTCCTTGATTTATTTGTCTGTGTCTGGTATTTTCGATTCTTCTTAGCAATTTCCTTACTAACTTCGTGGAGCGTCTGGATCTCGTGTACTTGTTTTGTGGTATCCTTGCTAATTTCTAAAGATGGCGGGGCGATATCAATTTAAATGGAGTGTGCGGATTGCGCCTATACACAATCATGAAGGGAGTTCTCCTTGTAGTTTGGTTGATGAATCGGTTATATGCAAATTCAAATTGGACTATAGGATGAGATCTTAGTGTTTTATGTTTTTTCCCCCACAAAAACCACAGGAGATTACCGAGGCTCCAGTTTACTACCTCTGTTTGTCCGTCTATTTGTGGATGTACTGTAAAGCTAAATTGAAGTTTAGTGCCAAGGTTTCCGCATAGTGTCCTCCATAAGTGGCTTGGAAATTTGACTCTCTATCAAAGGTGATAGTTTTGGGAATCCCATGCAATTTTAAAATCTCCCTGAAGTATAGATCGGTGATATGAGAGACTTCTAGTGTCCGGTGACAGGGCACAAAGTGGGCTATCTTGGAGAATTTGTCTACTACAATCATTACAGAATCCTTGTTTCTTTGAGTTCTTGTAAGTCCTAGCACGAAATCCATGCCGACATCCACCATTGGTGCCTCGATACTGGAAGTGTGTATAATCTTGCGTTTTGAGCTCTAGTCTTTGTCAAATGACAAATCTTGCATTGTTTAAGATGTTTTTTGACATCTTTTGTTAGCTTTGGCCATAAAAAATGTTCTCTTACGAGTGCGAAAGTCTTGTCCTTGCCAAAATGACCTATTAGTCCACTGTTGTGGCCTTCCTAAACAATAGCTTCCCTTATTGAACACCAAGGAATGCACAACTGACCTTGGTGAAACTGATATTCATTTGTACAGTAATATTGCCCTACTGGCTTTTCTTGACATTGCTCTTATATGTTCTCAAAATCTTCGAATGTTTCATAAATAGATCTTTAATAATCTCGAAGGCAACAACTAGCGCCCGTGATCAATGACTAAGTGCATCTGCGTGGTATTCCTCTGTTTGTCAATAGGTAATGACTCTAGTGTTCCAGAACTCTTATGATGGCATGGTATTCCTTTTCATAAATCGAGTATTTCCTCCTGAACTCGTTCAATTTTTCACTAAAGAAAGCGATGGGATTCCCTCCTTGGCTTAGTATTGCTCTGATTCCCACGAGAAGGCATCACATTTTACCTTGAAAAATTGGTTGAAGGTAGTGCTAGCACGGAGGCCTGAGTCACCTTTTCTTTAAGTATGACAAAGTTGTCCTGGGTTGTTGTTGTCCAAGTAAATTTCTTCCATTTCAAAAGTTTAGTCAGAGGCGAGGTGATAGTGCTAAAGTTTCTGATAAAGCTTCAATAGAACTACACAAGCCACAAGAATTACCTCAGTTCGATGAATGATTTTGGTGCAGCCCAGTTGACAATGGCTTCTATTTTTATAGGATCCATCTGAATGCCTACACTAGACAATGTAACCCATAAACCATACTTGGTTTGCCATTAAGTGACATTTCTTCGGATAGGCATATAGTTGTTCGGCTCGAAGTACCTCGAATACTGCCTTCAAACAATGTAAGGGATCTTTCTCTGACCAGGTATACTAAAATGTCGTCAAAATAGACGACAAACATTCTAATGTGAGGTCGGAAAATTTGGTTCATTAGCCACATGAAATTGCTAGATGCGTTCGACAGACCGAAAGGCATAACAGTCCACACATAAAGTCCATCCCGCGCCTTGAAGGCGGTCTTTCACTTGTCCCCTGGGCACATATGTATCTGTTGATATCTGCTGCGCAAGAATATCTTGGAGAAGATAGCGGCTTCATGAAGCTGTTTTAAAAGATCATCCAAACGGGGTATAGGAAATCTGCACTTAACGGAAATCTTGTTGATAGCTTAGCTGTCAATGCACATTCTCCACGATTCAGCCTTTTTGGGGACCATCAGGGTCGGGACTACACACGGGCTGGTGTTTTCTCTGACTAACCCCTTGTAATGAGGTCTTGCACTTGCCATTTTAGTTCTTCATACTCCACAGGTCTTAATCTGTAGGCTAATCAGTTTGGCAATATGGATCTCGGTATAAGGTCGATGCTATGTTGAATGTCCCTTTGGTAAGTTGTCGGTCAAAATATCCTGAAAGTCCTATATCAATGCTTGCAGTATTGATGGTACCTGTTGCACTTGCCATTTTAGTTCTTCATACTCCACAGGTCTTAATCTGTAGGCTAATCAGTTTGGCAATATGGATCTCGGTATAAGGTCGGTGCTATGTTGAATGTCCCTTTGGTAAGTTGTCGGTCAAAATATCCTGAAAGTCCTATATCAATGCTTGCAGTATTGATGGTACCTGTTGCACTTGCCATTTTAGTTCTTCATACTCCACAGGTCTTAATCTGTAGGCTAATCAATTTGGCAATATGGATCTCGGTATAAGGTCGGTGCTATGTTGAATGTCCCTTTGGTAAGTTGTCGGTCAAAATATCCTGAAAGTCCTATATCAATGGTTGCAATATTGATGGTACCTCTCTTTCTTCATTGCTTCCTTCTAGTGTTACAAGGGCATTTCTAACCGACTACAGGAATGTGATACAAGGAGCTAATGCTGCCTCGGTATCGCTCCAGCCTGTTAGCATCCTTAGCAAGAAGTAAAAATATATGTTTTTCATCCTTCTTGAATGAATAAGAATTTTTGAACCTGTCGTGTTGAGTTTTGCGATCAAATTGTCAAAGCCTACCTAATAGAATATAGCAGGCGGTCACGCTCCGCGACATTCGAGAAATCATCGAGACGAACAGAGGATGGAAGACTCTAGAGAAGGTCCGAATATGAGGAGTCATCAAAGGGGCTCTAGAAGATTCCACCACGTTCAGGGGAGAGCAAGAAGGAAAAGCTCTAAAGAGGATCTAAGAATAACCTAGAATGTTCTAGAGTTATTTATGTACATTAGAATAGTCTAAGAGATAGAATATTATATTGTAATCTAGAAGCTTCTCTTGGACATTGTATAGTCCCACATTGGCTAGATGAAAGGCCAAAGGCATGGAGGAGGCTATAAATAGGAGCTCCTCCCCTCATTTGTATTTACCCAAGCATTGAATCAAAGCATTCTAGTATTCAAGTGCTAATTATTCCTTTCTCTCTATTCTTCTTCTTAAGAGTGCTTGGGGCTGCTAAGTCCAGTGTTGTGAGTGATTAGGCTGATTTAGTGCTAAGAGAGAGCGCTAAAGCCGCACGGGTGACTTGACGAAAGTTAGTCCGTGACAGTTGGTATCAGAGAATGTGACAAGTGACTTGAAGAAACAGTTTTATCCCGAGAATGCTGAAGATGAGGCTCGAGCCCGGCTACGAAGGCTCAAGCAAGAAGGTTTGATTCAAGGCTACATCAAAGAGTTCACAAGTCTAGTTCTTGAAATCCCAGATATATCAGATAAGGATGCTCTCTTCAACTTCATGGATGGGCTTCAACATTGGGCAAAGACCGAGCTTAGGAGGCGAGGAGTGCAAGATCTTGCCACTGCCA
>NW_018164785.1:204196-227903 GCF_001263595.1 Phalaenopsis equestris | reverse complement strand
TAGAAGATTCCACCACATTCAGGAGAGAGCAAGAAGGGAAAGCTCTAAAGAGGATCTAAGAATAACCTAGAATGTTCTAGAGTTATTTATGTACATTAGAATAGTCTAAGAGATAGAATATTATATTGTAATCTAGAAGCTTCTCTTGGATATTGTATAGTCCCACATTGGCTAGATGAAAGGCCAAAGGCATGGAGGAGGCTATAAATAGGAGCTCCTCCCCTCATTTGTATTTACCCAAGCATTGAATCAAAGCATTCTAGTATTCAAGTGCTAATTATTCCTTTCTCTCTATTCTTCTTCTTAAGAGTGCTTGGGGCTGCTAAGTCCAGTGTTGTGAGTGATTAGGCTGATTTAGTGCTAAGAGAGAGCGCTAAAGCCGCACGGGTGACTTGACGAAAGTTAGTCCGTGACAAGGCGCACATAAGAGCTACTTGGCACCATATTTGTTCGTGTAACTGGTCTCCGATGGAGAAATCAACTATGCAATGTTGATTTACATTTATCTCATTCCCCTTTCTCAACCAGGTAAGGCAATATGACTAGGGAAGCTTCTATGTATCCAATCCTAACATTTTAACCATGAGGGTGAATACCACGTTATCGCGACTGCCATTGTTGATGATCAGGCTGCAAACCTTCACCATGACGATGCACTTGGTGCGAAAAATGTTTTATCTAGGATTGATCTCGCACGGCTCAGATTGTAGTATTCGTCGAACGACTAGTGCTTCTTCTTTGTCTCCATGGAGTTGAAGCTCTTCTTCTGAGTTGTCCTCTGATTCCTCATCGACTTCCTCGGCAGCGCCTAGATCTGTAAGGGTGACGACGCGGCTTGTTGGCAGCTGGAGGCAATGTGATAGTAGCCATGGCACCGGAAACACTTTCTAGTTGGCACTATGTTGGAGGAACTACCATCCTCTGTTTGCTTTCCGCTCTGATATGCCCTGTCAGTCCAATTCTGTTATTTCCTCCAGAGGTACCCTTGTCAAGTGTAGCGGTTGCATGTGACTGTTTAGTTAAAGGTGGTGGTCTGAAAGAGATGACTATTGCTGCTTTGTTTATGTTGTCTCTCCACCTTCAAAGCTAGTGTCTGGATATCCTCCAACTTCCAATATGGTTGTAGCTGTATCAAATTGCTAATGGCGGGTCATAGGCCTTCGAGATATCTGACGATTGTGTGCTCTTGATATGTCAACTCGCTCTTTAGATGCAGGCGGTTGACTGAGTCATGAACTCCTCGACTGATAGATCTCATTGTTGCAAGTTGTGGAGTATTAAGGACATGTCCTGGTGATACTACAGTGGGAGGTATTTTTTCTTCACTGTTTTCTTCATTTTTTCCCACTTAGTTATCTTTTCACTTTCTTCTCTCCTCCTCTACCTTCGTAGAGTCTCCCACCATAAGCAATCATTCTTCTTTAGTTTAATTACAACTAGCTTGACTCCCTTGTCCTCTAACAAGTTTTTATATTCGATGATTTGTTTGACTGTTTGCAAAAAGTCGATATATTCACTGGGGTCCATACTTCCCTCGAACTCTGGGAGATCCATCTTGATGCCAAAATCCCTCTGACCTCCATAAGAGGCCTCTTCTCTCGGCCTACTTTGCTACTAGATACCAATAAGGCGCGGCCAATATTCTTCATCGTTGTGATCTTCTCTGTGGAACGGATTAAGATCTCCGTCTCTGACTTTCCTACGACTCTCTCGATAACAGTGGCAGGTAATCTCTTCTTGGTTCCCTACATCTAATTCGGTTAGTCTCTGTTGTAGACGATGAATTTCACGTTGTATCTCCTCCTGAGTAGAGCCTGATATATCCCTTCAGTGGTGTGGCTAGAGTTGAGAATTGGAAGAATAAAAGTTGATGAAAGGAGAATCAGGCAGAGGCGAAGCCTTAGGAACCCTAGAATAGGACTATAATTGAGCTAGCTCTGATACCAAATGAACCGGAACTAGTTGAGATGTGGGGTAATACAAAAAATAAACTTTAATCAATATAAAAATAATTGTACACCATGGCTCAACAAAAGGAAAATACAATAGTAGACGAGCCCTAGCTAGAGCTATAGGAGAGATTCGAAGGTGGTAGCGGCGTCGGTGGGGTGAGCGGTCGTTAGGTAGGTAGGTTGATTGTGTGTGGTTGGTTGTGTGGTTGGTTGTAGGTGGATTGGATGACGAGATCGTGGAGGAAGTAGGGGTGGCAATAGAGTGGTGGAGGGCAGTGGGGGTGGTAGGTGGCTAGTGGAGTGTTAGGGAAAAAGGATTTGTGAGTATTAGCGAAGTAGTTGGAAGTTTAAAGCACCATCTCAAAGTAGGATACAACCGAAGCACCACCTATCATCGTTACAGCCCTAATAAGAGGGAAGGGTCTCCACACCGAAGACTGGAAGACAACTCTGCTAGAACTTGTCCCCCACACGCACCGAAGACAACTATTTATAGCCTCCTAGTTCAAAATAAGAGGAAGGGGAGTGGGGAGGTAAGAAGAATCCAGAAGAAAAGCCTTTCTAGAAGAAGACGAGTGTGGGAGGTGTCCAGAAGAAAAGCCTTTCTAGAAGAAGACGAGTGTGGAAGGTGCATGAAGCAACTCTGGATCATGAAGATTCACGATCAGCCCTGTTCTTGCGTGTGGGTTCGCGATCCTTCTCTTGATGTTCTGCGATCCCGCAGCGAGCTATCCCGCGAATTCCCGGGATTCCTGTGTCACGCAAAGCTTCGAGCAGCCCCGCCGTTTCGAGGCACCCCGCTCGGGACACTGTTTTGCGCCCCAATTCTGGCACTGCACCGAGCGCCTACGTCATTAACACAATAACCTAACAAATTAAAACAGTTTTAGCCACCATGGTATATTTGAACAGAATAGAATTCTTGAGTTTAAAGCTCTTGTTCATAAGAATTAGTCTGTAGAAAATTAGGTTATTACTAGTAAAAATCATAGTCAAATTAATATTAATTAAAGATTCAAACAAAAATCACTTCAGAAATTCAATATGAAGGGGAAAAAATAAATTGAAAAGAAATTTGGTAGAATCCAAGGATGAGATACAACGATTCAAAACTCCTCATCTTGATTAAACAAAGAAGGCCTCGTGGAGGTCTTCGGGATGGTATCACTTTAAAACTAGGCTAGGGTGGCTATGATATAAAAGAATAAAAACAATGAAAGATGATATGGATTAATCTGAACAACAAAAGAACCTCAAATGCATTCGGGTGAATACCAATATTACAATCACGAGTCAAACTATGACAATTTTAACTACTCTTAGCATGAGTTGCAAGAAAATGTACTATGTACCTGACGCAGTTTCTCAAAGGACTGAACGTTGTTCTCCCGCCTTTGCATCTGATTTAAATGGAAAAGGAAAAAAATGAAACAAAAAAGTAAACGCTTTGCAGTGTACCTATTGGTGATTTCTGTGAATAATTAAACCACCACATGCTCATGTATAAATGTTTTGATTGTTAAACTACATCTTGTACCCACCCTCCTGGTGTGAAGACGATGGGCTTTCTCCCTTGGTCTAAAAACATTATAAGGATTTGTATCATTAACCGGTGGAGGAGGCTGCAAAAGCAGGAAAAAAACTGTTAGACTGCTAAAATAACATCACAATGTAAGTTTAAGAAAAGACATGCTTATGAAAAAAATAATAATAAATGTCATATGCTGTAAGTTTAAGAAAAGGCTTGTTTATGAAAAAAAAAATAATAAATACCATAACTCTACAAACAGCAGAACGCATAAAAAGTACAGATGAAGGGTTACAATTCAAAATGCTGAAAAGCAACTCCTTATCCCTATATTTCTTGCTTCTATGTTGTGCATGCTTCAGGTGAGAGAGAATTGACAGCACGAAATCACAAAATTATTTCCTTGCAGTGTAAATATTCTGTTCAACAATGGAGAGGCGCAGCAAGAGTGGGAATTGTTAAATTATGAAAAACCCCAATCTACAAGTATGGCATTGAGCTCAAGGGGCATGACCAAGCCTATAAAAGTCGGCTTTATTGTGCAGCATGGTATTCTCCAGAGGCTTGACCAAGCCGATGGAGGAAGAGAATTTTAATCTCGCTTTTAGCATAAACTAATTAGAATTCTAAAATACTATTACAGTTGCATGGGTCAAACATCAGAAGTAAGGTACTTCATGCTGCTGCTCTCAGCTTGGGACCAGTGAGGTTGAATTTTTACCAATGGCGTAACACCTATGACACTCAATAGGATGCTATGGAGAAAAAGGATTCATGTAGCCGACCCCACTTAAGTGGGATAAAGGCTTCTTCTTGTTGTTGTTGTTGATTTCCTTTTTCAAGACAATTAGGGCTTCACAGTTAATGAAATTTAAAAGAAATGACTAATGACACTGCCAAAGTGGGCCAATTTATAAGTTTAGATATGATGGTCCTATTTTGGTGGTGGAGGTGTAGTCATACATTTGAAAACTATATATTTACAAAAATAGAAAATGGATAGAAATATAAAATCAAGTACAATATAATTGAACTTTAAGCTATATACAATTTTCCCAACAAAATTTTTTAAGTTCCATGTTTGTTATCTTCGGGTCATCTTTTGCATTCAATGCTAGGAATCAAACCCTGCTAATGCGCTATAACTAATAAGAAAAAAAATATAAAACAAGAATTCTATGAAAAAATGATCATTACAAGATATTTCTTAATAAAATATTTGGCCATTTGGGCTCAACTTAGTATGGCATATAATATTATCCATGACATTAACAAGAGCTAACAACAGATCTGAAACTCCATTCAGCATTCAGAAATCTATTACGGATCAAAACAACTGCATTATCGAGTGCCATTAAATTGTACATATAGCAGTGCAAGACCAAAATACGAGATGAAATAGTGCTATCTAATACATAGCATAAAACAACGGCACTTCAGATTTTATTAAAGCAGAAGTGTATTGCGCCTAAATGTAGATAAATATGAAAAATAAATGTTTCTATAAGGTTCAGAATACAACAGAACTAACCTGTAATCGCCTTAATAATGGTTTCTGCCAACGTTCCCGCTGACAAAAATTAACGAGACATCAATAAGAAAATATTCTAAAAACATCAACAATGGCCTTGAAGAAATCAGTACAAAAAACCAGAGTAAATGCAACTTTCTGATATTAAGGCCTACTTAGCTATATAACATAATAAAGAAGATTGCAGTAGATGATATACATGTAAAACCAAAACATTTATTTTTTTGCAAAGCTGTGCACCTTTGATTTCCAGTAGTAATATATAGATTGAATAACTGCAATTCGCAAAGATTGCCCCTGCAAGGCCTGCAAAATCAAGGAATCATAAGACCGAAGAGGATTAAACTAAATTTACAAATGAAGAAAATAGGCCTGTTACTACACAGAAAGAAACATATATTTGAATAATATTAAACCTAACAATATTTCGCATCAATATAGAAAATATGTTTCAAAAAATTAAAAACCCAGCACCTTGGTAATCTACAGCATGTATGGGTAAACCAAGCACCTTGGTAATCTACAGCATGTGTGGGAATACCCTAAACAGCGGAACTTTTGCTAACGTAAAACTCAATAAAAATACTAAATAAAAGCTAATTCAAAATAATCAAATTATTCAACCAAATAAGTGATTAGGAGAGAAAAGCACAAATAGAAGGCACATGTATTGAAAATTTATTTTAACTCCAATAAATGAAATTAGCAAAGTGTAAAATTGCCAATCATTTCAAGTTTGAAGAGGAAAGTTTAACTTAGTGCCCACAAAACCATAAATCAATGTCAAAGTTCATGAAACAAATACAAAATCAATGTTTATTTCTGTTAAGACATTAACTACAGGAAATATGACAGCCTAACACAGTTCTCATGAGAAATGGCCAACGATTAGCTAGGATGTCATTGTAAATTCAACTCAACCCAATTGTATTAAAAATCAACAAGGGTTGCCATTGCTTATAAGTGATAAGTCACAACCAATGAAAACGTAGAGTGGTTAAAATGGATGGTAGAAAAATATATATTGCACATATTCAGTAAATTTTTTACGGGAGGAAAAAAAACAAATATTAGCGAAGATCATAAATTACTATAAATTGGGAATGTTACAATAAATGAAGAAGGAATGGTGGAAAAATGTAGGAAAATAAAATATGAGGCAAATGAGAGTCCTAAAAGGCTAATTGCCATCAAGTAAATTCAGGGTAATAATTTTATAAATAAAATTGTTGTTTATGTTCCTCAAGTCACATTAGGAGAATTTTGAAAAAAAAAAAATTAGGGCTATAAATGAACTGCAACATGTACATTAGGACGAGAGGATTTGTGGTGACTTGAACAAATATGTGATAACATTCATCAAATCAGGCTTTATGGTCCAGCAAGAAAACACATGATTGATTAGTCGCCCCTGTTTTATTAGTAACTAGAACTTCAGGAATATCAAAATGCAGTATTTATACAATTTTTAAATTTATTTAAACTACTTTGTAGCAAGTTATGATGACTCTCTTCAAGAGAAGCATGACCCAGGAATTTTGTGACAATAATTGGGAATTGAATGCACTCGATTTATGAAGCCTAGCCATCGAATCATCTTTTTCCCAACTCTTTCTTCCTCTCATTCTCAATCTCATTTTCTCATTCTTCATTCTTCCCTCGAGTCTCTCATTTAAACACTTGTTTAACTCATCATGTTTTTACTCATTTTGTTGTCATATCTGCATAAAGCAATCTCAGAGCAAACGCACTCGTGCATTCACTTAAGCCCCTCGTCCCTATCTTTGGCCGAGTGCAAATCTACTCCCTTTTCATGTGCATGCCACTTTTCTCCACTTTTGATCATTGACACTCAATTCCACACGAGCCTCCACTCGCTTCTCAAGAACATTAATGCAATTTCCACATGGTTTCTCATAAAGGCCCATTTACCTTCATGCTCATCCTCGCAAACATGTGTCATACATTTTTACCTTATCTCCTTCCTTTCTATTTGACCAAACACAAATCTTCCTTTCACATCAATATGCTCAAGCACAATTCCACCAAATGTCACCCCAACTTCCTTGCACAATATCAAACATCTAATTTTTCCATGACTCACACCTTAGTTCGCCATTGCCTTCAATTTCAACTACTTCACAGCCTAATACTTTAGCCACAGTTGTAATCTATGTTGCACGAATATAGACACAACACGGGATAGATATGGGACATATCTTTATATAAAATACATACAAGCATTGGACACCCCTCGAACATGTCATTATAAATATATATATATATATATATATATGTGTGTGTGTGTGTGTGTGTGTGTGTGTGTATTAACTAAATAAAATATTAAGAATAACAAAAAATAAGAAATTTAATAACATTAACTTTTAAAAATTAAGGGGCTATTTGGCATTGTTTTTTTTTATTTTTGTTTTCAAAAAGCAAAAAACAAATAAAAAAAATGTATTACTTTTTTACAGGTTTTTTGAAAGGGTCATTTTTAAACAGTTTTGAAAAAAAAACAAAAGAAAAACACAAAAATGATGTTTTTGCCATTTTTAAAACAACTTTCCCCACTCAACCCGACGTGACTCCATATCCTCCTGCTTTTTGAGGTGGCAGTGGCATCCTCGTCGTTCTAACATTAGAGCAATCCTATGGCTGTGTCTTTCTGCAATGCAATCACTGCCTTGCTGGTGATTCTGTCATTTGCATGTGATTTATTTTATTTTATTTTTTTGCTCGTGATGCTTAAATGTCGACCATCTGATGATCAAATTAGAAGAGTAGATGTTTTAGATTCGACTTATGTTAAGAAAAGTAGAGGTATACCTAGGAAGACTTGGGCATATTATATAAAAAATGATCTTAACTTATTAGAATTAAATGAAAATATGACACCAAATAAGATGGAATGGAGAAATAGGATTCATGTAGCCGACCTCACTTAGTGGGATAAATGTTTCGTTGTTGTTGTTGCTCATGCTGCTTGTCGCTGCTGCCATTGTGTGCGTCTTTTTTTCAGACTCTGCCACTTGCTGTTGCTTCCTTTGTCGAAGGTGGAGGTGCAGGTGAAAGAGATGGGGCTCAATGATGACCACTCTCAAAACTGTTGAAATCCAATACTTTGTCTGCGGAGTCCCTGGCTATTGCATCAATGGCATGAAGCTCGTCCTCATCGTCACCGCCTCTTCTTCTTCTAGATCTCCACTACCGATGATTAGAAAACTGAACAGAACATTGAACAAGTAGAGGTGGAGGTTCAAGTCTCAAAAATCTCAATCATAACCTCCAGTACAAAATAGTTTCTCATACATTCTTATCAGTGTTGCCATGAGATCCACCGTAATTTTTTCATTAACTATATTAAAAGTAACAAAAGATAAAAGTGAAAGAGAAATCAAACCTAATGTTGTTCAATCAAGCACCCCCCATTCTTCCATAGTTATAAATTGAGATTTTTTGGTGATTCAATCTAATGGCAAATAAATTTCTTTTGATATAACAAATCTTCAACTTGCATTTTTCAGAACACAAAGTTCAAACCGTCGAACTTCTCCATCTTGTACATCAATTTTTCAACAATTGCTCTCATCGAATAAAAAATCTTAAAAAAATCCCAATCTAATACCGCTATTGGGACGGAAACCGGATTCAAACGATTCACAACCAAATCACACCGCAGAGAAATACAGATTCGAGAGATTCAGAAAACACAATATTTAATGTAGAAAAACTCGAGAACGGAAAAAAACCAAAGAGCCACACCACATCAAAATTCCACTATAAAATGAGGACAAAAGTCACAGATTATACCACACTCAAAGTTTCTCTTTACTTGCCTGGAACTCACTCTCAACCGCACAAGATTAAACCGCAGAAATACAACACAACTCGTTGCACCGCTCGCTCTGTCCCGCTCTTGTTTCACACACTATAGAGAGATATTTTCCTCGTATGGAAGTCGAGGACTTAAATTTCGATTGAAAGAAAACCACTCCTAGTGTTGGAGTGCCACTCCTGGGCAATGCCTTTCCAAGCACTCTGTCTGAAGTAGTTCTTCTAATCGCTGGATCGTCCATCCCAAGCAATAAATTTTCACTGCCTCTATTTCCAAACCTTTAAAAAAGGTTTCGCGGCATAATTGCGCCTCTTCTGAGAATAGAAATTTCAAGCGCTCTGTTCTGTAGAGTTCTAGGCGCTAAGGCGGGCATTTGGGCATCACTTCCAGCACTAGACATCTGTATAGAACAGAGCACTAGGGCTCCTGACAGGCATTGAGGACTTCCACTATCGACACCAATCTTTTGTCCCTTCCAGTGTTGTTTCAAGCCAATGAAGCTCCATCGACACAGCACAAAAAGGTATTAATTTTTTTTTGTTTTTTATTCTTAAAAACAAAAAATATACATGAATGCCAAACATGTTTTTTTTTTGTTTCTAAATACAAAATAAAAAATCATAAGAGTACTAAACATGTTTTTTTTTAATGCTGAAATAAAAATAAAACAAACTAAAAACAAAAGGACGGAAAACAAAAAGGGATCCCAAACGGCCACTAAGAGTCATTTGGCATCACTTTTATTTCCTATTTTAGTTGATATAAATGAAAAGTAAGCATTTATTATCTTGTATTACATCAAGATTTAAATCATTTTAATCAATTACTCATTGAAAAAATTAAAAAAAAAACATTAACTTCTTTAGTACCAATTCTTATGGATTTACATATCTAACACCTAAATTTTAATTTTAATTTATGCTACCCAAGTCTTTCATATTACATCTAATATAAAAATATTTTCTGTTTTAAAAATTGAAATAATTTATTCATATAAATAGTATATATGTAAAAATTTAAATTAGGTGTTAGATATGTAAATACATAAAAATTTAGTGGTATGTATGTAAATCTTTCTTAACTATTACATTAAAAATATTTTTAAATTTTAGTCTTAAAATTATTTTTTATGAATTTTTTAATTCATTAATTTAGGACATGTGCCCTTTTTAAAAAATATTATTTAAATCAAACACTTCTATGACATGTCTAACACTTAAAAAAATATGTCTACGTCCCACACTACACGCATGTTTAATTAGAAGTGCTTCTGCATCATAGGTTGTAATGTTCCCTCAATAATAATCAAAACTCCCTTTGCAAGAAGTTTGCCACGCCCTTAATTTCATTATGTCAAATGGGTGCTCTCAATTAAAGCCAAAAAAATCAATGTTTACTCAATAATCACTTACTACTATTTGATACACATCACGCCAAAGTCACAACATCCCACAATAGTTGACAAAGCATAAACATCCCTTGTTCACTATGTGCAAGATCGCGCTTGCTTAGAATGCCGCCTATACTGCTTTGATCCCAATTAAAGGCAAAAAACAAGCAATGTTTACTTAGTGATCACTTACTACTCTTTAATGCTCCTCACGACAAAGCCACAACAATTGAAAAAGCACAAAAATTCCTTATTCACTCTAATGCTAGATCGTGCTTGCTTAGAATGTCACCTACACTTCTTTGCATTGCTGTAGATGATGAATTGTGCCATGACTCAACTTTTTTTGTCATGAACTTGTCCATTGCCTCCACTTGCAACTATTTAAAATTGTGTAATTAGAGGCGCGCCTTGTGCAATTTCGGCGGGCAGATCAAACATACGTCGGCTCAATTCTGTTGAGGCATGCACCTCCCTCACTTAATTTTCTTTTTATATATATTAGATGGTTTGAATACAAACTGAAGAAGCGCTCCCATGTGCAAGAGCTCCCCTCGTCCCAATCAAGCTTCCCAACGTCGCCACCTATTACTTTTGCTACTAGCACAGCCACCACTGATTTTTATTTTTGTTGTCGTTGCTTGCTACTTATGCTGCAGCAACCACCTACTTCTGCTATAGTTGTCTGTTGCTCTTGTTGAAACCACCGCCGACTGCTGCTCCTGTTGTCTTTGCCGTCAACTGCTTGCGTTGTCGCTGTCGTCAACCGCTCCTGTTGTCGCTGCTGTCAACTGCTCCTGTTGTCGCTGCTGTCAACTGCTCCTGCTACTG
This sequence comes from Phalaenopsis equestris, assembly GCF_001263595.1. Taxonomy (NCBI): domain Eukaryota; kingdom Viridiplantae; phylum Streptophyta; class Magnoliopsida; order Asparagales; family Orchidaceae; genus Phalaenopsis; species Phalaenopsis equestris. The sequence goes on along the minus strand of NW_018164785.1, from coordinate 216,833 downwards.
TCACAGCCTACTACACTGCCTTTTGATCATTTGTTATGTCCTTATGTAGATATATGAATGTTATTATGTTGCTCATCTTATGTCTTTGATATTTTACGTAAAATTCATTTCATTTTTATGTTGCATTCATTTCATTTTTTATGTTTGTTTAATAACTTAATCATTTGATGTTTATATTATATTTTTATTTTATGCAAGTTATTAAATGATAATTTGGCTAATGCAATTTGTTATTTCATAGAAATATAATTTGTCAATTTTTACCATGCTAGAATATTAATATATATTTCTTAATATATCGATAAGTTATAATACTAATATATTATTATTATCCCTTTATTTTGACTTGTGTGATTTTCAAACCATAAGGCTTATCCTCATACTGCCTCGAGGCTTACGCATCGCCTCACGAATGGAAAATTTCTCAATACCTCATTGCGCAATTTTAAAAATTGTATATGTCCATAACTTTAGAATATGTTTTAAAATAAACAAGAAGGTCTAAGTAGAATAAGCTAAGTGAAATCATGAATGTCGGAAAAGGGCATGGAAAGGAGTTAAAATTGTGATATGAGAAGCGTTACATAATTTTATATGCAATCATAAATATGTATTTAAGAAAGGAGGGCACAATTATGATTTATATTTTATATTAAATTAAATTAAAATCAACTTAAGCTAACTTGTAATCTAATAATTTTGAGTGAAGTTAGTTTAAATCAAAATAAATTTAGGTTAAATTCAAATCAAGCAGGTATTAAATTTAGATTACAAGTCAAACTCCCTCAACCTATCAACCAAAAATACACTTGGGAACCAATGGACACAAATCAACCTCAAGATATCCCCTTACAAACACCCACTGAATAAATCTTACAAGTTTCCAAATCTCACTTCCAACACTAATATACTAGTACTAATGTCTATAGACAAGTTAAAAAACATGTGCTGGAAAATTGACAAAATGACTAACCTGTAGAAATCCCCAACTCAACTCAATCTGAGGAACACAAGCTTTTCCAGAGGATGCAAACCAATTTTTTTCTGGAATGTTGAGGTAGCTTCCAAATGCTTAGAAGGACTACATGAGACAAGTTTCTTTTTTCCATTATTTCAATCAAATTTTTCTAAGGGGACTTGTTAAATTGGGGACCAAAGAATCGTTGATCATATATGTTCCCTATTATGGATTGTTTCTATCATTTTTTTTCAAGACATGGAAAAAAAATCTAAACAAAAAACCATCAATATAATAAAAAAATAAGTGGTTCAAATTAGAACATCATCCAAGTCATATCCCTGAAGTATTACTTGCAAATGCACTAACCTAGTTCCACAAAAAGGGGGGTTAGAAATTACAAATTGATCTCGCTTGTAATATGCACACTAAGAACAGGTTTCATCAAAAGAAACTTTAGCAAACGATATGCTACCAAATGAAGACTAGTCCTCATTTAAAAAGAAAAATTATTAATCACCTCAGCTGCAGCATCAAGCTGCAGGAAGACTGGAACAGGAGATGTGAAAGTAGGTTGCAGGGCTCCTGATCTCTCTCGAGTTTTATGATCCAGAACCTCCAACTTAAAAAGTATACTCTCGAACCTGTATTTAGCATATGCATGTGTGTAACAATGATAACGAAAATTACAATTAGCGTTATAGCAGACAGATTTGTGGTAAAATCTATGTAATCATTGAAGGATTTCTATCACTGGCAAGTAGTTCAGTGAATAAGATGGCCTCTTGTGCAATGAATAAATGGTATTTAAACTAGAATGATTATCAGTGTCATCTAGAGCCTAGTGCAAATTAATAAAATAAATATCACATCAGTGTACGCTATTGAACAATTTTTATAAGGCATTTTGCATCAAGGTCATCAAACCAAATTATGACGAAGGGATTAAACAAAAGCACCCCAGAAACTGAAGCAAATTTTAATGATCCAGTAGAACGTATTGTTTCGTCATAGAAAAAAAAATGGCATGTATACTAGTGCCAAGAGCCTCATTGATCCCTATCAACATTAGAAAGAATTTTCACCCAAAAGATTAATTGAAGCATTGAAAACATGTGAGGCCTCACCATGCTCGTCATCACTTGATGGTCACATAGTTGCTTACTGTAATCGAACTGAAGTTCACTCTTGGCACAATAATGAGGTGATCACTGCGCCAGACTATTCTTCAAAAATAGAATATAGAATACCTCAAATTGTAGAAAAACATTGGTTATAATGTTAGTCCAAGCAATTTACGATCCAATAAATGGGAAGCTCTGCTCCAACCAAAAGAGAAAAAAATAAGTCTTCATACAAAAACTATTCAAAGAGCAAAATACAGTTCTGTGCAACACATCACTGGGAGAAGTATAAGACATGTCCATGAGTGCAAATTTGAACTGGAATCAGGCATGAAAGACTTATGAAACCAATAAGATTTATCAAGGATAAAACCTATTGTGGAGAAGGTAGATGGGATTTACACTAGACTACCCAAGAAGAGAAGGAGAAGATGATGGTGCTTCCTTGGAATGCATGCCTCCAGGTTTGGTGTCCCTTGTAATATATGCCTTTGAAGAGAGGGGGGAGACTCAATGGGAGCCCAAGGCCGAAAACACAAGATAGGGAGAAACAAAATGGAAGGGGGTTTCTAATTTCACACACAAACAAATTAGGATTAGCCATCCCTTAGCAAAAACATTTTTTTATATATTTTCTTGATAAATGGTGGCCAATCTATATATGATAGGAAGGAAGATGTCATTCAATAAAATAGTTGTTTGTCTTCTAAATTTTATCATATAATCTTGCACATTTTGCCTATCCTACTTTAAATTGAACCATTGGATCCATTTTTCTTCTTCATGACTGAAAGGAAAGGATTGGGTATTTAGTGATATTTAAACTCTAACCATATCAAGATTGATAGATTATAATTTTAAAAATCTGACCTCCACCGCGCCCAGTCCAGTAAGAATAACTTCAAACAAGCAAATGCAAATTTCTTCCTATTTGGATAATCAGAAGACATGATGATTATGTAGAAACTCTTAACCAATTATCAATTACTTCAGTTTTGATTGTTCCATCGTAAATGAGGAAAGCTTTTTTTAATCTTAAGAGAAATACATTATTGTCCTCACATTCATACATTCTGCTCAACTTATCTATTTATGATTCTCCAATACAGGCTGTCCATCAGAAATTTATCCTTCTATCCAGGCAGATGGTGGTTAAGCAACATATGGTGTCAATTCATGAAAAGGGCTTCAAAGGCAACCATTGTTATGGCCATTTGATCGGACATCTACTTGGCCACATATTTCTTTGAGCATGAGAGCAATTGTCCATAATCTATCCTCATAGTCAAGATCTCTCCATAGAATCACCAAAAGTATCTTAATTTAACCATGAAAAATAATTTTATTAGTTGAAACTAAGACGTCATAATCGAGCGTGAAAGGCTTACGAAACTAATAAAAATTATCTAGGGCAAGGATCTAGGATTTCTATCGAGTGATTAAAATAGATTACTTTAGAGGAGTGAGGAAGGAGGTGGTGGTGCCGACTTGGAATTGATGCCTTTAGGGAGATAGAGAGACTATGAAAGAGAAAAAACGACTGAATCATCTCACCTAAATCCATATGGAGAAAAAACAATAGACTGAGAAGGAATTTCTGATATCCTTGATGCAGGCCTAAAATTAACATCCACTCTTTAGACTAATGGAGACAATTCATAGTCTTCAAAATTCAACTACAGACCAATTTAGAAAATATTTTCCTATAATTCCAACATCCGTTCAAATTCTTGTTAGTCATCCATCAAAAAATAAGAACACTTTCATTTTATTATTAAAAGCTTATTGAGTGATGTAGAATAAAGAGCAGAACTTTATGGAGTGAATATGTTAGTGCCCCTGAAAATGTACACAAAAATTTCTCTCACCTTACTCTTATATCCACTCCTCTCCTTACTCATTGTCACCCCCTCTATTTAATATAGCAATTACAACTTTGCAGTTTTTGTCCCTCCCAAGTTCATATTTGCAAATGATACCTTCTCAATATTAATATTGAGATTGCAAATATTCTAGAGAGCATCTTAAAAACAACATTAGGACACATTCTACTCAAGGATTACAATTAAGGATGACAAGTTGGTTTGCACAAAATCAATGGACATCAGCTTCCATAGAGCATAAAATTTTATTTTATTTTCGCTAAATTGCAACAAAAGCTTTTATAACTCCTAGAAAAAAATTATTCTATAAAGTGAAGTCCAATTCATGGAGGTTAGGGTCATTATCCAAAACTAACAATACCAAACTTTCAAATAAATGTTCCAAAAATCAAGCTTCCAACTCGCACGATAATTACTTCAATTCTCTCTCTCTTTCTCTCTCTCTCTCTCTCTCTCACGCTTTCTCCTACTATGTATACTTATCTCTTGCCATCTTATAAGTATCAATATTCATATATTTGTATGTATGGAAAGATGAATTTGTTTGTATAGTTCTAAAACCATTCATATGTAATTATTAAAATAAATAGAAAAGTCTATGCAATTCGTTGCTAAAAAATGTGGACATCTCTATTTTTGTAGTCTCCTTCATGTTGACTCAAAAATAAGCTCAACTAGACAAGAAATCAAGGTTGGTTCACTTGATTTTGATTCAACCCAAAAAAGCTAGAATCGATTCAAGGCGGGCTCACTCAAATTTGATTCATTATAAAAATTAACTTAAGCATATCTTAACAAGGAAGGCCAAAAAAGCCAAAAATTTCTAAACAAAATTGCAACAAATGGCTTGTCATAATGAAAAGCATGCAAAAGGGGTTAACAATTAAGTTACAATGCATTTAAAACATTTTCATTAAAACAAAATTCCATTTCAATAACTTCAAACAGTTACATAAAACAGTTCATGTGCCATCCATGAAATCAAAATAGGTCATGATCAGCTATGGTGCAAATCACAAAAGAAAATGCAATCTGGCATCACATTTAAGTAATCCTAACTTGTCTAGCATGCTAAGTTAGTATCAGGTGAAAAAAAAACCCCAACATTTAAATTCAGAAGCAGAAATATTTCAATATGTGAAGAAAAGCTATTCACTTTTCAGGTGGAAGAATTCTCCTCTCATTATTGAGATTTTGAAGCCAATCCTCATCCTCGTTGTCAAGATCATACTCTATAAAGTCACTAACCTCTGCTCTAGCTGCAAAGAAGAATAGATTTCAAAAAATTTAAAAGGAAGTCATTTGGTGGGGAGCGGGGAACCTTAATCAAAAGACAATAGGAGCAAACCTCCTCTTCCACGTAAGTAAGATGAAGGTTGGCTGAAAGTTCGGGAATAATCCCTTTCATATGTTTCCACAAAATTATACTGTGGTGTGGGGATTTCAGATGACACTTTTTTGACAAGGATGTGATGTACCTGGAAGGCATCATCAGTATGAGGTTAATCATTGCCAAGAACATATTAATTTAGACATATTAAAAGGAGGTTTAATGCATTACGCTTCACAATGGACATAATTCTATTATAATATATTCTGAGGAGCAGTTTCCAAGTTTTCCAAAGCAATTGAATAAATTTTGCCTGGTTTATAAGAAAAAACATGTATTGAAAAATAAATTTAAATGGCAAATGACTTTTATGCCTCACAATGAAAACTGTTCTTATCACATAAGAACAGATACTATCTTTCTGCATTCAGAGGCCAAGTTAATATAAAACAAAAGGAAGACTCAAGGATCTTGCCAATAAGCATATGCAAAAAAGAAAAGCAACAAAATAGATTCAATCCACGTGGAAACCTGAAGTTATGATTAGAATATGATCAGATATAAATGTTAGCTAAACTGAACTATAATTGCTGTGGATTTTGTTCGATCCACTTATTACGATTAAAAGGTATGGCAGTTGGATCCAATGTATGAAAAATCACATAATTTTTCCAAATTTAAAACTGTAAAGTGGCAAATGAAATTAAACATGAACTTTTTGCCAAAATTGAGTACACCGCTGACAAAAAGGGTTTATGATCAAAGCTACAATGCATCTAAAATAGAAACGTAAAGAAAAAAAATACTTATTCAACTCTTGGAAGTTACTATATGGTTTATTGTCAAACGTCTCAGTGCTTTGGTCTTGTTTAAAAGCTAACTTTTTCCTAATTTTGCTTTTTGAATGATTCACTTCAGGCTATTTAGAAGAGGTTTCTGTGAGTTTGGGGTGCATTTTTCAAGTTATTAAAATCATACAACTAAACTCTAATGTGTTTTCCACTGTAAACCTGCCTATTCCAATTAAGGGTTGAGTATCAAGATATTGAAGGGGCAAAAAAGTTTTGAATGTCCATTACTTCAGTACTGCTCAAATGCACCCAAGTAAGGGTTTTTTTTTTTTTTCCCCTCATGTAAGATAGAACTCAACAATGGCCAACTATCACAGTTCGAACCTTTGGTTCCAAATGAAGATTTTAACTAACTTAAATATGATCTAAAAGGAACAGTTTTTATAAACTACACAGAGAAATAAAATAATTACAATAAATGTCATGACAATACCATAACTTTTTTTTAGCATGCAGTTATGATCCCCATCCCCCATCTTCCTGGTAACCAACGAAACAAATTCAAGTTTGTCATTATCTAGCCACAAGCACTTCAAACTGCTACTTACAACTTTCAAGCAAAACCGAAAAAAGAATTGATAATCCTATAAAATCTCAACCCAGATAAAAACAAACCAAGTTCAATGCACCTTAAATTACGACAAAAAAGGACTATAATAAATAATTCAAACACGTGAATAACAGTGTACCTCATTGTCAGTCTCGGCTGCAATTCGTAGCAGTTGTGAGTTCCGGGTGGCAGCAACAGCAGTAGGCACTTCATCATCATCAAAATCCTTCACAGACTTAATAATAGGAAGTTTCTTATGAATGTCAAGAGGGCGTGGCCGAAATGACAACCTACTCATATCTGCTCATGCTCCACCCATGCGAGCGCAAACGCTCAAACTCCACATCTGAACCCTGTCACTCCATCCAAACCTCACAGCCCACACAACTGAAGCTAACCAGCTATCACTCAGCCAAAAAAAAGTAGCAGAATTCAAAGTCGCCAACTTTCACTCAGCACAACCCGAAACCAACACAGGAAGCTCCAAACTTTACAGACAAGAACCGACGGCACAATTCAATGAAGAGCAAAGCAAAAGAAGATAACAGCACGGTGCCCTAGTCCAGAAAACAAATAAGCAACGGGCAGCTGTGTTCAAATTCCGCCAGTCCCAGATAACAAACGTAAGTATAGAACCTCTGGGAAGAATTCGAAGGCTTGCCGAAATTGACGGGCCAATTAGGGCACAGGCAGGACGCGCGAGTATGACCGATTTGGCGGGCCAGGGATTTGAGAACAAGGAAAAGGTCTGCGAAAGTATGAGAAGGAATGGGAGGAGAATTGAAGGGAAGGGTTTATAGGGTTTTGAGGATTGGAGGTCTAGGGTTTGAAAGAAGAGAAAAGCGAGGGAAGTGGAGAAGTGAGAAGAGTAGAGGGAACGTAGGGATGTTGGAGTTCTCGGAGGACCACTTCCCCTTCGATTCGAGCTGCTGATACGGCGCAGCTACGGATACAAAATCGGTTGTATACGCTGAGCTGCATGGATCGGAAGGCTGAGAAAGTTCATAGAATGTAGAACACTTAGCTCAAACATTTTGAAGGTTTGAATGTGGAAGCACTTTTTTTTTCATACAATTTTTGCATAATAATACTAAACAAATTAAAATTTACATATTAATTTTACATATCCTATGATGATAAAATTGAAGAAATATACTTATGTTCAAATGTACTATTCAAATTATAAGATTCTAAACAAGTTAGAAGGGGCATTGATTAGCATTCATTATCTCTTGTGATTATTGCAAATCAACATTCATTATCTCTTGTGATTATTGCAAGAAATGATTCTATGATAAAATTTTCATCTTTGTCCCTGACTAATTAATTATTGTTAAAAATGTTATAGCACTGATTAACTAAATATGTAAGTAACGCTCACATTGTGTGTTCTAAAATTATAAGGATATTAGTCATCAAGTTATTAATTTTGAATGTTGATTGAAATTTGTTATGACATTGATTGAAGTATGTCTGGGTAACAATCCAACGTTATTTGAAGCTTATTCATATGAATTTTGTAATTTGGAATAAAGTTTGAATAATAACTAAAGAAAGCTTGTTTATGTTCAAAAATATTTCAATCAATATTAGAATCCTACTCAAGTAAGTCCTAATAAGAGTTATCATGATTCTATCAATATTCAAGTAGAGTTTGAGGAAAATTAAATCAATCTCAGACATTGCTCAGATACTGTATAAACATAGTTTTAATTTATTATTTTGCACGCACTACCTATTTTAGAAATGACTTTATTTGAATTCTCTCCCTATATAGATGTATGCTCTAAACATATTTGTAGAAGACAATATGGTGCTAATCACATAAAAATTAAGTTTTGTGAAAAATATATATACATATATTATTAGATAGTTCAAGACTATTGATATGATTGTGTGAAATATTAGATGTCATAATATAATATGTATTATTGTTGTATTTTGCACTAATCAGCATTTGATTATAGCACTGAAGATTAAAATAAAATTGTAATTATATAATATCTTTATGTAATACAATTACTCTTTTATATTTTAATTTCATGTTTTGAACTACAATTATGAATTATAAATACATCTATTATTGCTTCATGAGAATTGATTAAATCCAATTGATCTTTAAGAGCACATGAAACCATGTTATTAATCTTAACTTGGTATATTTTATATTGTTGTAAATGTATTAGTTTTATAGTGATACAAATGAGTACTAAGAGCCATACTTATGAAATAAGACTGGCTTCATCAATATTAAATACTGAAACACTCATTTGAGACATAGAAGAGGCAATTCAATTATGATGTGCTATAAATATTATGTATATTCATTTATATCAAAAAAACTCTTTATCTCTCACTATGATTCCATTCTTGTAATTATTTTTAAAATATTATAAATATTTTAATTAAATGCTTCTAATTATAATTTTTTAAATGTTATGCAATGATATATTATTTTCCATTGTAATGTACTATAACTATTGGATTATACTTTTCTTTGGCTGCCTTATAATATATTATGTTATGACTAATGTTTTTGCATTATATTATGTTGAGCACTTTATAAACTTACAAACCATTTTTGAGCCTTAATTAGCACAATCAAATTATATGTAAATCCTGTATAAACTTTATTTAAATTTTATTTTTAAAATTTTCAAATATAACTTCAAATCAAAGTACATGATTTGAATCGATTGAACAATGTTCAAGCATGGGTTTATTTATTTATTTGCTTACGTCCACAATCTTGATTGAAGGATATTTGAATCAATTTTAAAATAATTATAATATCAAAAAAATAAATAAAAAAAAGTGCAAAACAAAACTTATGGGTATTTCTTCCCAAAAAAATATATTTCTAGCATATTTCTCACAAAAATAAATAGTGGGCACATTTTCTAATTTTTAATATTGTTGGGCATATAAAGTCATTGATGTTGGGATTTTCAAAAGATTATTTAATTAAATAGTCAGTGAAAAAGTGTGATTGATGATGGGGGGTGACCTTTTTCTTAAAGAGATTTATGACTATGATTGGCTTTGAGTTATAAATGTTTAAGGAAAGGATTCGGAGTTTGTGGTAGAGCAATTGGGGATTAAGAGATTCATAATGATAAAGATGCCAGAAAAGTTTAGCCTGATTTGTAAGATCAAGTTGAGGATATAGACCTTGTGGGGTAAACGACTAAAAAAACTTGTGTATTTTTGCCTTAGAATGTGTGGTTATGATCTGGAGTATCTCGTTAGATTTGAAGGAGTTTAATAAGAGTTTATATGTTAAGAGATAGATAACAATACTAGGTATTAGAATCGCTTAGCTTGATTAGGAGCATTAATATAATATTTGGAGTAAATATAAGGGTTTTATTCTCATAGGGAAATTGAGAGAAAGTTAATAATGATAAGAATATGAATTAAGATAATAATAACTAAAAAACAGAGATACCTAACTAATTTCACCAAAAAGGAAAATTTGAGCCACTAAACACCAAGCCAACAACGAGCAATCTTTCACTCAAAAATATATCATTTATCAATTGAATTTTTTTATTATATGCCAATTTTATTTATAGGAATTATTGTTGATCTTACTTTTGTTCAAACAATCCAATCTGGCCCTCAACCTCTTTATATTAGGACTAGGGCCTTTTAGTACCTTTAGGTGATCAAGGCTTTAGCTTGGTAGGCACAATCCCTGTCTTGTTTTTTCAAGTGAACTCTACTTGACCTTAGCTCACCTTGAGTAGTTGGGAGTCATGTGAAAAGTTCAATTTGGAACTTAGGAAGCCTATGTACAAGCTGGGTTTGTTTAGCTCAAGATATGGTTGGATTCTAGGGTTGCTTTGGTTAGGGAATTATTAAATCTGAAAATCATCTTTTTTGTGAACAAAACTCATTTCCATATTTACCTTTTTAAAACTCCCTTGCCACAAAGTGTATGCTCAGAAGAACATACCAAGAAAAATTTAGAATGAACTAAGCAAGTAAAAAAAAATAAAAAGGAAAGATATGAAAATATCTTACAAAACAATCATTGTAAAATGATTCAGGTAAGGGTAGTCCAAAATGAATTAGATCTTACTAAGCCCAAGTAAATATATAATGAAAGCTTTATAAAATACCCTTTTATCCAAACCAAAAAATAAAAATCAAATTTCTTTTGTTTTGGATTCAAAGAGATCTCCCACAATAATGTTTTCTCATGGTCATCTAAATCCTAGTGGATACCCAAAAAAACTCTCAAGAAGAGAAATTATGCTTACTTGCTATGATTCTATAAAAATTGGATGACAATTCAATTTTCACCAGCTCAATAAGAGCAACCTTTGGTTTTTAGCACGGAGTTAGACTATCGGGTAGAGGTTAGAAAACATAACTTGAATAGTAACTCACACCTCAACACTGAGGGTTTACGAGATGACTATAAGTGACTTGATAAAAGAGTACAGAAAAAGCCCAAAAGGGGGTAGTCGAAGGCATGTTAGAAAAAAACTATTAGACAGGAAGAAATAACTCGGTCAAAATTTCATAGATTCCTTGTCTCAAACTATCAAGATTGTATGTCTACATGGTCATGGAGGTAGTTGACCCAACCCGACCAGAAATTCCTTGTTGGCAATCCATGTGTTCTGTCATCCAATGTGAAGGAGAAATTTAAGGTTCCTAAAACTAGTCGAACTAATAAGGTAGAGTTGGACTTGTATATGTTAAGAGTATGATGAGGAGGTTTACAGAGTGAAAAGAAGAAAGAATGACCTGGATACAAAGTTGAATCACCTCATAAAAGACTCACGGTCCTATCTGGGTTGAGACTACCACAAACACCATAAATGTCTCTAGACAAAGCCTTCTAAGTGTATAAACATATGCTTGGCTAGTTAGGTTAGAGCAGCGAGAAAAATTTCTCTTGAGACAAGCATTGTTATCTAGAGCAAATCCTAAGTGTGGAGGCTCTGTTTTCTAATTAGAGGATGTTTCCATGCAATTATGATCATTTTAAAATTATCCTGAAGGCCATGTAAGAAAGTAAGTACAAAGAATAACATTTTTTATTTTAAAATTTTGTAAAATCTTAATTCTAATCTTTAGTATAGGTAAATATTTTAAGTTAAACTTTTGTATTAAAGGTATTTTCTTAAAGAGCCCAACCTGATTATACTCAGACAAATCATAAGCAAAATAAGGCAAAAATTCAACTCACTACACAAAGTGAATAAGCCAAACAAATATATAAAAGGCCAAGTGTCGTTGAGTCAATGATATATCCTAAAAAAATAAAAAATTTATTTGAGTCTATATAATACATGTCTGATCCTAGATCTATACAATAAAATAGTTTTAAAATTAAGTTATGAGGTGCGAACATCTGCTCTTGGTCCTCACAACATGATCCCTGTGCACCGAGCTCCTCAAAACTCATGCTCATATCTTATTTCCATACAGGTTCTCCTGAGGACTCTAAAAAATATATAAGAAAATTATAAAAGAAAAACATGATCTTGTCGGCACTATTTTTGGTGTGGGGTTTGTCCGTAAGAAGCTGTCGGTCATCGGAATTGAAATCTCGTTGCCCGCTTCGGAAGGACATTTTTAAAAAATTTTAATTTTGAAAAAGATGAAGTCAAACTGACCCCATAATTTTCATAGTTTAAATGAAAGAGCGCTTTACCTCAAATCCTGTATCTATCCTTAAGGATGAACACAAGAATTGAGGGTGAGGTTCGATCAAATAAACTAGAGAAAGTTATGACATCCGTTTGGTCTGCGAAACCAATATATTGGCTGACAAATTCCCCTATTTAATATAAGGAATTAAATAGGGTTTATATTATGTTGGGTTCGGGAAAAGCTTCCTATAAGGGCAAGCCCCTATAGTTAATTACATCTTAGATAATTGAAGTTACCTAAGAATACTCTCGATAAAAATCAAGAAAAATTA
>NW_018164785.1:202360-202786 GCF_001263595.1 Phalaenopsis equestris | reverse complement strand
ATGTCTTGATTATCCCTAAGAATAAGGTAAATGTCATTTACCTTTTTAATTTGAAGATTATGTTGGTGAAGACTCTTTAGGAGACAAATTAGTGTTATTAAGAACAGTTAGCCAAATTTTACTCCTAATTAGACTTGTGATGTTTTAAAAGAGTTTAATTATGTTGATTTTCCTAATCCTCTTTTAACAAGTGGGTTTCAACTTAAGTTCACCACTAAGTCCTTAAGATTTGAATGTATTAAGTGTGTGTATTGATTTTGAAAAGCTTTAAAACTTTAAGTGATCATTATCAAGATCATTTAAATATCATTTTGATTATAAAATAAGGGTATGAAATCATTGATTTCCAAAATTATACCCCTAAATTCAAAAGTCATTTTATAATAATAATGTTTCCAAAATTTTGATAATTATGGGAATTATTCT
>NW_018164785.1:200776-201189 GCF_001263595.1 Phalaenopsis equestris | reverse complement strand
ATTAAGGCCAAAATATTCAAAATTACAATTTTGCCCCTAAGGGTCCAAACTTTCATAATTTGTCAAATTTAAGTCGAATGACTTTGAAATTTTTATGTGACCTTAATGGTATGTCAATTAAAACATCAGAGGAGATAATGTGAATTTTCACAATTTAATTTAATTCATATAATTATTTTTATGCAAAAATATGCATCTTCGAAGAAAATTTCAAAAGATGACCAAGACAATTTATAATTATTTGAAATTTTTATGTGAGTTAGCCCTAGACTAGAAAGTCCTTTGGCCAAAATTTCATAATTTTTTGAATTTTCTGTGATTTATTAAAATTAATTGAAGTTTTGGGGACTTTAATAAAAATAAAATATTTTATTTATTGAAAAATACATTTTATATTTTTGGAAAATCTCTCT
>NW_018164785.1:189771-197781 GCF_001263595.1 Phalaenopsis equestris | reverse complement strand
TGACCTTATAAAGGATTTTCAACAAAAATTGGATGCCAATTTGAGGTCTAAGACATTCAATTTTTGAGATTTGAGGTGTTAGCCAATATTAGGGCTAATTTGGGGATTTTTGTCAAAGATGGTCAAATTGACCAAATTGGACCAAGGTGTAGTTGGACAAAATGAAATTGGGAATATTTCGGATTTATTGGGATTTATTGGGAATTTTTTTGGAATTTTTGGAATTTTTAGATTTTTAGGTCATGGAGGGGCATTTTGGTAATTTGGCCGTTTTTGGCAGTTTTGGCAAATTTTGATGTATTCAAAGTGTTTGGAATAAGTTTTGATCAATTTTAGGTATTTTGGCAAAATTTGTGAATTTTGGCCAAATTTGGGTCCCAAGGGCAGTTAGGTAATTTGGAGGTGCTTAGGGGCAAAAGACCAAGTTAGGCATTTCACATAGAATTGGATAGATATCCATTCTAAATGAACCATGGATCAATGAAATCCTCATTTTGGGTCCTTATGGATTGGTTTTAATTAGTGTATTGTGAAGATATAGTAAGGGTATAATGTACCTTAGCTTCAAATCAACACCCAGGGTCAATCCTAAGGGCAAGTAACCCTATAAGAACTCTTCTTGAGCTTTCCCATAAGGATCTTACCTTTTAATTGCTAGAGGTTAAGACCAATATGTGGAATCTCAAGTTGAGCAAAGAGAAGAGTTTGAATTTCTAATGGTGGGGTACCTCTTCTAATTTTCTAAGACTGGTCAATAGGAAAGTCCTATGGCTAGACCTAGGCTACTAAAGAAGTTTTCTAGACCTCAACCAAAAGTGAGGTCAACAGATCTGTAAAATAAAAGTTAGTACAAGTAAAGGCATGCAAAATATAACGAACTAAGTCTGGTGGGAGGAGAAATAAGTAGCACCTATAGAAAATATATTAATTTAACTTGACAATTATTTAGCTCCTCTTGGTTAGACCTAGCTTCCTGTAAGAAGATCGTTCTAATATGCTAATGTGTATGTATCCAACTCATTAAAACAAAAGAGCATAAAAAAACATGTGATGAAGCACATCAAACTATAGGCACGAATATGAAAATCCTAGTTACACCCTAGCCCTAGTTCTATAAGGTGTTGCCTACACATACATCTAAGTTGTGGTCATACGATGCAAGAGACCAAGGTCTTTCCTACAAGATTGTGATGGAGTCACCAAGCATGCCTCATCTCGAGCATCTGAATGAGCTAACACTTCTCACAATAAATGATAAATTTAAGTCTAGATCTATGCTTGGTACGATCTTGCAATATTTGATAATAATAAAATAATTCACATTACCCAACTGGACAACCCAATAGATAATGCTCATTTCTCTATTACCATCACAAGTCAATCTATGAGTTAGCTAGTCTTGTCACTAAAGTGCTCGCTTATGCAACCTTGACCTATAAAAGAGAAAACAAGAATTTCACTCATAAGAAATAGAACACACAATGCAAGAAAATATATAATATAAAAATCAAGTGCATAAGGAAATATAAGGCATGACTTAATAAGTTTAACATGCCAAAGAAATACAGCAAATGCATCATATAAGTGGATACTATAACAAATGTAAACTCATGATAAAGCATGCATCAGACCCTAAAGTGCATACAAAGTGCAAACATAAATCAAAAGGATTACACCTTGAGGTCATAAAAATGACTCCGGGATACTAACCTTATATCCTAGAGGAGGACTAGGCTGGCATCACCGGGCCACTGAGACAGCTCTAGGTACCAACCACTAATACCCTGGGTACAACGGTGGTCAAATAGAAACCCAACATGTAGTGAATGCAAAGAAAACGCAAGAAATAACATATGTGACTCAACATGCATAATACATGAGCCAAAAACTCGACACATAAAAAAACATGAATGAGGCAAGCATTCAAATTTAAATTGATTTGGCCATCAAACCAAAGGGATGACACTATGATGTTGTGATGACACAACTATAACATAGCCCCTCTAATATGGAGGCAAAATAAGGGGTCAACACCATGGAACCAAAGCTCGGGTTCTAAGCACCCGCTCCACTTATCCTCAAATTGATGCAAGGATCGTACTGACATTCTAAAACCCAATACAGGTTCTTACTCCTAAGTAGTGATAGAGTCTTAACAGTTTCGTACACACCTTACCTAGTAGTCTACATGGGTCAATCAAAAAGATGAAAGATGAACTAATAATGATCACACTAGTAGTGGTGATGTCATTATAAATCTAGTTAATTAGTCATACCAAATAACTACTATCGCGTAAGAGAATGTACCCACAGTTTGTGATACAAATCTCTGAGCATCCAACGTATAATGATTAAAGACTGCTTATTTAAAATAACATAAATTGATTTGAAAATTATTGTCAAAATAAGAGTTTTCACCCTTACACAAGGGTGTACAAACTACTCGTGATTAAAAATCTTAGACCCACCAACCTATAAAAGTTAATAAGCCTATCAACAATAGGCCAAGCCGAACCTAATAAATCGACGGGAGACTCGCAATCGTCGCACTGCAGTTGATGTGGTGTGGAGATTACACATCAAATGAGAATAAATATTCGCAAATCTCAACCATGATTTCATGGAGCTATCATCAAAATCACAAAACCAAACTAAGTAGGTTAAAAGCTTTACCATTACAGGGTTGATAATAACCCAATGATTCTTGGTTGGTTAGCCCATGACTGAGTCTCGGTGCCAAAATATGGACTCATGACTTTCGACTAAGCGTGATTCGAGGTCAATAGTGTCATTATCCTAGGATCATTATAGTGGCTCTCGGTCACATTAAGTTGGCTTAAGGATACACCTAATATATATAGTCTTTATGTACACATTTTTATACATATTTTTGAGATATTGCACTTTAATGGAAGGTTTTAATATGTTTTTCTTTCAGATACAATCAAATGGATGAAAAATGGTGAAAGGATTGAAAAAGAATCAAATTTGAGCAAAAAAGGAGAAGGTGAGCAAAAGAACTCTGGCGCCTAAGCGCCCAAAACTGGCGCTTACTCACCAGTAAAACCGAGAAGGTCAAGTCTAACCACCCAATACCTCGCGCTTAAGTGTCAGAAGTAGTTAATTGGTAATTCAATGAATTTGTACGAATTTTTGAAGAGGCGTTTGAAGCAACCCTTAGTGAAAATGTGGGAAATAGTTAATGTACACGAAAATATATTCAATCGGATTTTGAAAGGAAGCAACTCTTGCAAGATTCATTGAATGTGGACATATTTTGAAGAGACACCAAGACACCTTTTAGAAAATTATAAAAGAAGGACTTGGATTGGATTGAAGCCCCCCCACCCCCCCCCCTCAAAAGTTCTTCCAGCCCTTCCACACTCCCATACGACTTCTTCCACACACGCCGCCGCCCCCTTTTTTTTATTTTAAGTTGTAGTTTGTATTGTAAGAGAAGGAAGATATTCAAAGAAACTTAAGAAGATTTGAGATAAGTTTTTATCTTTGTTAGTACATTTGGTTTTAATTTAGACTTCATGTTTGTTTGCATGATTTATACTTTCAAACTTAAGTGTGGTTGTGTTTTCTCCATGAATTATGAGTAGTTTTCTTTATCTTTTTCCTTAAAATGAAAAGTGATTAAGTGGTGGATGGAAGTTGTGTGATGTATTAATCTTAATAATGGAATAAGTTGTGATGATTTTAAACCTCGTACTTCATTTACTTCTTAATTTGACCAATTAAGATGTTAATATATGTTATGAGAACAAGTATGATCCTAGATGATATTGTCTCAGTCAACAAATTGTAAGAATCACATGAGATTGTATGGATGAAAATATAATTCATATGATTGAGTGCAAATAAATAGGAAAAAAAACTATGAAGGGTGTAGAATTAGAGGAGTTTAGAGTGACAGGCTAAAACCCCCAATTTGATTTATAGTTTTAGGTTATGATACGAGATGTTAGCCCCCAGGTGGAGGAAGAAGAGGGAATTCTAGAGTGAGAGCTAGCATCTTCCCTACCTAACTCGTCTTCAAAACTATTCAAAATTTAAATTAGCCAATATTTTTATAGCATCTCTAGTAAAAGTAAAGAATATTTTTGCTCCTATTTGACACAACACAATTTGAATATTTCTACAACAGAATTCCTATACTTGTTACTGATTCATGATAAGGATAAAAATATTTTATTTATATTTTCTTCATCTTACAAATATTTAGTTAAGTTTAATTAGTTGTTTACTTTATTTTCAATTATCAAAATTACAAAAAAGAGTTGAACATTCATTCCTATTATAACATCTAAAGTTTGAGTAAAAATATTTTACTAAGTAGAATTTGTTATTTAATTTCTTTTGATTCTAGTTGCATATTGTATTTTTTTTCCTTGTGAGTTCGATATTTGGGGCTAAATCAAAAAGTCATATATTACTTGATAATGATACGTGTACTTGTGTAGTATCCCATCTTTAAATATAATAATTATATTCTTATTTGCTTCGAAGTCAAGTTTTGGCTAGATGTTGTTGGTGATCAAATTTTTGGCGTCGTTGTAAAGTAAGAATTATAAGTAAGAAAAAATTAAGAATATAACCACATACATCATATTGACATACAAAATCTGGATCACTTAACACCCAGTGTCAATAAGTGATGATAGGCAACAAGCAAAAATATGAGAAAAATGATGGCTTTTGCAGCGTCGTGGTAATAATATCATGACATTATCATTTGGAAATGGGTATGTGTGCAAAAGAACTGAGGTGCCTAAGTACACAAAACTGGCTCTTAAGCCCTAGGAAAATCGAGAAAGCCATGCCTGAGCGCCACATACCTCGTGTTTAAGCGTCAGAGGTAGTTACTTCATGATTCAATGAATTTGGACAAATTTGTTTAAGAGGTGTTTGAAGCAACTCTTGGTGAAAGAGTGGGATATGGTTAATGGACACAAAAATACATTCAATTGGCTTTTGAAAGGAGGAAACTCTTGGAAGATTCATTGAATGTGGACACATTTTGAAGAGACACCAATGCACCTTTTGGAAAATTATAAAAGAAGACTTGGATTGGATTAAACAACCCTCTCACACACACCACCGTAACGCCCTATAGAAACTTCTACACGCCCATCATAGCCACACCACCGATGCCTCTCTCATAGATTAATTAGGATACTTTTAGAGAGAAGAAGAGGGGAGTTGTAGTATGTGAGTAGAGAGTATTGTAAGAGAAAGGAAGAGAAGAGATTCAAATGAACTTTAAGAGTTTGGTGGAGATGATTTAAGATAAGTTTTTATCTTTGTGACTACATTTGATTTTAATTTAGACTTCTTGTTTGTGTGCATGATTTCTACTTTTATACTTAAGTGTGGTTGTGTTTTCCTGTTTTCTCCATGAATTCTGAGTAGTTTTCTTTATCTTTTTTTCTTAAAATGATAAGTGATTAAGTATTTGATGGAAGTTGTGTGAAGTATTAAGCTTTAAGTTCAAATAAGTTGTGATAATTTTAAACCTTGTACTTCATCTACTTTTTTATTTGGTCAATTAAGATGTTAATATTTGTTGTGATAACATTTAAGATCTGTGATAATATTGTCTCAGTCAACTAATGATAAAAATCAAATGAGATTGTATAGATGAGAATGTAATTCATATGGTTGAGTGCAAATAAATAAGAAAATAAATTTTGAAAGGTGTAGAATTTGAGGACCTTAGAGTGACAAGTTAAAGCTCCAAGTTTAGTTTATACTCTTAGGTTTTGATACGAGATGTTAGCCCCCAGAAGAAGAGAAGATGGAATTTTAGAGTGAGGGCTAGTATCTTCCCGACCTAGCCCTTTTTCAAGACCATTCAAACTTTAAATTAGCCAATTTTTTTATAGCATCTCTGGTAAGGGTAAAGAATAATATTGCTCCAATTTGGCACAACACAATTTGAATACTTCCACAAAAGAATTCTTATATTTGTTACTGATTCATGATACAGAAAAAGATATTTTGAGAATCCCTCGGAGGAGGTAACCTATGGTTTCTAACAAGATTTCCCATAGTCTAAATGAAAGTATTGAACTCATTAAGTTGAGTTTAGTAAGTTCATCATTATAGCATCTATAATTTGAGTAAGAATATTTTTAAAGTAAAACTTATTATTTAATTTCTTCTAACTTATTGAAAGATAGAAATTCTTCCTGTTGGTTCGATATTTGGGGCTTAGTAAAAAATTCATATTTTACTTGATAATAATATGTATACTTGTGTAGTATCTCATATTTAAATATAATAATTACATTCTTATTTGCTTCGAAGTCAAGTTTTTGACACTATTGCAAAATAAGAAATATAAGGAAAAACCAAGATTATAACCGCATACATCGTACTGCCATATAAAATCAGGATCAGTACCACAGTGAGTTGTGGGGTTATACGGCATTATAGTATTGTGAGATTTTTGGGGTTGTATTATAGTTTTATTTGGGGGATTTGCTGTGGAGTCGTGGCGGGCGACAGTTTGGTATGTGATGTTGCTATTGCATTGAAGTGATATTATTTTATTAGTATTGCGGTGATATTGGCTCGGGTTTATCCCAAATCAAGTTAAAAACTACCCTAAATCCCTTTTCTCACTTCAACTTAACTTATATTCACATGCCACAAGACAATTGATGGTTTGGAGCATTCAAAGATTGTCATGAGGGAATGTTAGAATGTGAATTTTGTAAAATTGGATTTAAGCTTGGAGTTTGATGAAATTGGATTTGATTTGATTATTTTACGGAATTTGACGTAAATTGATGTGAATTTGACAAATTTGGCAATAAGTCTTGAAATTTGGCGAGGTTGAATTTGATTTTAAAAGTTGTGTAGTATTTGATGTTTCAATTTGATTTTGGGTTGATAATTTGGATAATTTCGAGGAAATTTGGTGAGAGAGAGTGCAATGTATGTGAAGTGGTGACCAAGCCACCCAAGTTAAAAAAAAAGGGTGTCTCTAAGGCCTCATGATCCTATGAGAACTCATCTTTTGAGACTTCACATGTTGGTCTCAATCCACTCAACCAAGTATTGAGAATTTAAGACCACCCATATCAGACTTCATAATAAGAGTCAAGAAATGGTTTGAGGTCCTAAAAGGGGTGGGTCTCATCATTAGGCTTTTAGAATAGTCAACAGAAAAGTCCTATGACCAGATCCTAGGCTCTAAGGGGAAGGAAAGAAAGACCTCACAAAAATGATGTCAACATTTATTATCAAAATCAAACATATTTTTAAAATTGAATAAACTTGCTTATATACATATGCAGTCAATAATATGATGACAAGTCAATTTAACTAAATCTTAAGTGCATTAAGAACTTTTTGCCCTACATACCTAATGCGCACCAAAAAATTCATGATGGTAGCTTGATATTTTAAAGTCTTAACATTGTATGATGACAACAATTTTATATATGCTTAAAAATATAAGTATTTAATATTACTGCTAAAAGATTTAATTCCTCAGCAACTACAAAAAAAACTTAATAACAGTTATAGGTTCGATAAAGATGTATGTATGAAATATTCAGTAATTGTAAAGTGTAAAGTCACACTTATCAACTATGTATCGCTCAAGTAATATAGGGCTCTAATGGAGTCCTAGATATCGATCCCACAGGAAGTAATATTAGAGCTACGAACTAAGATCTTAGAAAAGCAATACTTAATTGCAACAATAGAATTCAAATTGCTTATCTGTCACTAATAGACAATTGAAATAAATATGTAATTTTAATAACTCTTAAATAACTAATTATACCAATAAGGTTTTTAGTGTGATATTCATTATATAAGAAAACATCATTCTCCTTTTCAAGAAATTATAGTGAATTGATAAAGTGAATCAGTTCTAGTTGTATTGTGCCAAATAAGAGCATACATATTCTTTACCCTTTAGTTCAGGCATAAAGAACATTGACTAATCTTATGCTTGGTTACTGAATCTGCGGCTAGGCTGGGAGGGTA
>NW_018164785.1:186547-189489 GCF_001263595.1 Phalaenopsis equestris | reverse complement strand
ATCTCATGGGGAAAACACAACAAAACTCGGAATTCATATATAAAAGCAACGTCATACAAACTACAACAAGTAAATAAACTTATCTCTAATTTCTCCCCAAGCAAACTCCTCTAAGTTCCTCTGAATCTCTTTCTTTCTTTACAACACACAGAATTCATCTTCGAAGCGGCAAGAAGGAAGAAATCTCTCACTTTCTCTCCACTCTTACAATCTCTTGAAGAATTCCTCACAATTTAGACTCTATACACTTTTCCCACACTTCAATTTTGAGTCTCCCCCTCTTCTATTTTCGGCCAAAATCTTCTCTTTAAATATGTGGATGATTTTTCCTAAGAGTTGCCTAAGCATCCCTCCAAAATTCGTCCTCATCCAATGCATTGTTGGACATAAGCGCCGTCGGCGGGCCTTCTAAGTGAATTAAATCTGGAGTCTCGAGAAAAGTCCGTCGTCGGTGCCGTAGGGCTTGCCGTCGGCGCCTTAATTCAAATCTTCACATTTTGGTTCTTTTCGCTCCAAATTCGCTTCTTTTTGCATATTTTTGCTCCAATGACCCTAATTCATCATTCCTACAACAAAACATCAAAAATACATTTCTTTAAAGCGCAATATCATCAAAAACAATATAAAATGGGTATGAAAATCTCAACATATTTTCATTTGGTCATATGACAATCCAACACACACACACATATAAAAGATAAATAGTAATACGAGACCCTAAGATTTTTTATATGGAAAACCCTTTTAAAGGAAAAAAAACCACGAGGTCTAACCTAGTCAAAGTAATCAACTATATAATTATAAGTACATAGATCCATTCTTCACCTAAATTAGAAAGATAGAATTATAAAGTTGATAAACACAAATATACAATATAAGTTGAGCTATAATGGCCATAATTGGGCTACAATAAAAATATGGTTATTGGTTGTAATAACAATTATTAGCCCCAAAGAACGTAATTGCTAGTTATGAAGGCAATAGTTGACCATAAAAACTATAGTTGATGGCTACATTAGTTCTATTGGGTCACAGTGGTCGTAATTGGAGACTATAGCAATAGTAGTTGGCCACAATGACACAATCATAGGCTAAATTTCGTAAATTGGCCACATAGGCTAAATTTAAATGTTGTAATAGCATCACTTGGACACAGAGGTCATAGTTGGTGACTATAATAGTGTCAGTTAAGCCACATAGAGCATAGTTAAAATATGTAATAATATTAGTCGACCACAAAAGTCATAATTAGAAGCTGTTAAATATCATCACTTGACATAAGTCGTAGTTGAAAATTGTAATAGCGTCAGTTGGCTACAAATACCATAGTTGATGATTGTATCTTCCTTGATCATATGGGGTTTGTTGATGATTTGAGGGCCTAAAGTCTTTAGAATTCCCATTGAATTTCTCTCGTAGAGGTACTTGATTTGACTATAAATATGTTAAAATTGGAGTACATTTGATCATTCAATTGATAATCCAAAACCTCTAAAATTCTTTAATTGCTTTTATTTAAGCTTGATTGGACTCGAATGAAACCATTTTTAATATCATCAGGTTCGTCTTGTCAAGATTGTCGGCTTGAATGTAAACTTTGTTGAAAACGAAGCCCTATATGTTCTTGAATTTGAATTTGAAACGTTTATTGCTAAAAAAGAGACCAAGTTCTTTTAAGGTGATATTTTCTAAGTTATTTCATATTTGATGCTTAAAATTAGTGAAAAGCAAGTGATGGTGTGTTTTTTCATGATACGCCATGAGATGAGAGTGTTTCTGAGGAATAAGTACAATTGGAGATAGAGTTGGTGTGGAAGATTTGATTGCCTCTCTAGATTTGTTAGCCTTCGGTTCTAAGCATTCTCTAGAATTCCCACCCCCACCCCTCCTCTCTCTCTCAAGTGACGAGTGTGAATCTAAGTGTAGTCTCTGACATAGTGGCATTTTTATCTTTTAACGAATGACTTTCTCAATTATCTAATCGAATGATTCATATCGATCTCCCTTGATCATATGAAATTTCTTGATGATTTGAGGGCCTTAAAGTTTTCAAAATTCTCATTGTATTTCTCTCATCGAGGTGCTCGATTTCATTATAAAAATGATTATTTAACTAAAAGAGACACCAAGTTCATTTAAGGTAATATTTTCCTCTTAGTTCATAGTTGATGCTTAACCTTAGTTAAAAGCAAGTGATGATGGGTTGTTACATGATACACCATGAGATGGGAGTGCTACACGAGGAATGAGTACAATTGGAGATAGAGTTGGTGTGGAGGATTTGATTGCCTCTCTAGATTGGTTAGCCTTTGGTTCGAAACATGCTCTAAAATTCATTCTCTTCTCCTCCCATCTCAAGTAAATATATTGAATCTATTTATAGCCTCTGAAATAGTGGCGTTTTAATCTTTTAACGAATAACTTTCCCAATCATATGGGGTTTCTTGATGATTTGAGGACCTTCAAGTCTTCAAAATTCCCATTGTATTTCTCTCATTGAGGTGCCTGGTTTTCTATACATATGTCAAAATTGAAGTTCATTTGATTATTTGATTGATAATCCAAAACCTCAAAAAGTGCCTTAATAGCTTTATTTAAGCTTGATTGGGCCCGGATGGAACCAGTTTTAGTATCATTGGGTTCGTATTGTCAAGCCAGTCAACTCGAGTATAAACTTATTGAAATCAAAACCCTATATGATCTTGAATTTGAAACATTTATTGCTCCAAAAAATGCATCGAGATTTATGCTAGATGATAAAACTTTGCTAATGATGCATTACTACTTTTTTTTTTCTTCGAAGGGACTAAACTAACAAGCACTAAGGTTATATAAGCAATGTATGTACATTTTCATGAAAAATAGGAAAAAAAAACAAAATTTCATCCCTTGGTATCTTCTATTTTCATTTCATATTTTAAAACATAAAAGATGAAAAAAAA
>NW_018164785.1:165105-186526 GCF_001263595.1 Phalaenopsis equestris | reverse complement strand
AAAAAAAAAGAAAAAAAAAAAAAAAAAAAAAGTCACTGCAATCATCTAAACAAGAAAAAGCCACGATCATCTAAACGATAGTTTGCTAGAGCAACCCACGACAATCATCTAAACGAGAAAAAGTCATGATCATGCTAGAATGTCAATTGCAAAGTAAGTAGTCAAGATTGCCACAAATCATCATAAACAACATTACTCTTACGCTTAGGATTTTCGCCAATGGGGTAGAGGAGGGAGGAAGAATTTTTTTTACCAGAGAAGAACAACTTTTCGGCGAAATAGAGGAGCAATGGCTGGGCGAGGTTGATGGAAAAGCTAGTGCGACGATGGGTGTTAGCAACGAGGGCAGAGGTGTAAAAGCTGGTGTGTGAACCTTGTACGCAGGAGATTATCACAATCCATATTTAGTTCAACAGTAAAACACTTCTTAAAAACGCTACCAAAACTACGAAAATGCACGAACCAAACAATGGGTCAGCCTTTTCAAAAAGGTCGCCGTACTTTTAAGCTGCCCCAAACGGGCCCTAAAATATGATAAATTTGATCTGATGTGAAATATTTGGGGTAAATAAATGTAAAAAATAAAATTGAGGTGGCAGCTATTTAAATACAAGGAATTGGGTGATGTGCATGTAAATGCCCCCACGAATTAGTACTTTAATTAAAATCTCTTTAACAGATTAAAAAAAAAAAAACTAAGAAAATTGAAAGGAGTCTCTTAGAATTGACATGTTTTATTCAATAATAACTTTTATGAACAAGATGCTTTCATCTCAAATAAAGGTAGATTGAAGCAATGATTAATGCCATGTTGATGAGATTAAAAAATTGTGCTGGGCTTAATGTCATCATTAGGAGTCGAAAATATATTATTTGATATTACATAACAACGTTTTAGTTAGTAAACTAAGAAATATATAAAAGTTGCTCAAATACACGAAAAAATATTACATTAAAACTCCACACGCAAAATTACATATCAAGCCCAGTGATTTAAATAACGAGTCCAATAAAATCACGTCGCGGGAGGCAATGATAAAATAATTAAAAAAAACAAAAATCTATTACACAAAAACATATTCCTCTCATACTGTTCAAGTGTTTATTATATCTTATTCAAATATAATTTATGTTTTATTATGTTATTATAACATTAGGAATATTCCCAAAACACAATAACATATGAATAACATATAATAACACTTAAATAACACGGAAAAATATTCCGCCATGTTACCCGTCCGATTTTTTTTACGTGATTTCATCGGACTCTGCACATAACTACGTGCAAAATCCTGATGTAATATTTTTTTCCAAATACACAACACATTTTTTTTCATTTCCATCAAATTTTAATGATTTCTCAAGTCTGGCAATCACACAAGCCATCAATAACCATAACGCTAATGGAAATAATCCATCACTAACCATAACGCTAATGAAAATAATCCATCACTAACCATAACAATGAAAACATTAATCAGTTTTGACGCATCAACTTTTAGAACACAAAACTAACCAACAAAAATGTATTTCAAGGTAAACATTAGAGCAGGATACTAAGCCGCCAGAATATAACCATGGCACTACCATCTGACATAGTCCCAAGTTGCAGACAAACCAAACCGCAAGACTGATTTAAAGAAAAAAATAATAATAATAGTAATAAAACTAGATGGAAAAGTCTCGAATTGCCTCAATTAGTCCACCTCCTCCATCTTGCTGCCCTCCGCATCATCATCAAGAGGCGGCATGTCAGTGTCTGCATCTCCAGCGGTTTCCTCTTCATCAATGCTGAGACCCAACTTCAACATCCTGTGAATTCTGTTGCCGAAGGTGTTGGGATCATCCAGACTGAAACCAGAGGTGAGAAGAGCAGTTTCGAACAGCAGGAGCACAAGGTCCTTTACGGATTTGTCATTCTTGTCTGCATCAGCTCGCTTTCTAAGCTCCTCCATTATTGGGTTCTCGGGGTTGATTTCCATCGTCTTCTTGCTCGACATGTATCCCGACATGCTCGAGTCTCTCAATGCCTGAGCTTTCATTATCCTCTCCATGTTAGCAGTCCAACCGTACTCACCGGTGACCAAGCAGCAGGGGGAATCGACCACACGGTCAGAGACGACAACCTTCTCCACCTTGTCACCTAGAACATCTTTGATAACCTTGCACAGACCTTCAAACTTCTGCTTCAGGTCTTCCTTCTTCTTCTTCTCGTCTTCAGATTCATCTAGCTTCAATCCCTCCTTTGTTGCAGAGATCAATTTCTTGCCCTCAAACTCCTTCAACTGACCTACTGCATACTCATCAATGGCCTCCACCATGAAGAGTACTTCATAGCCCTTCTTCTTCAGCTTCTCCAGGAATGGAGAGTTTTCTACAGCCTTCTTGCTCTCGCCAGTGATGTAGTAGATGTCACTCTGGCCTTCCTTCATCCTTGTTACGTAGTCCTTCAGGCTGGTTAGCTCGTCTCCACTCTTGGTGGAGTGGAACCTCAACAATTCGGCAATCTTGTTTCGGTTCTGAGAATCCTCATGAATACCGAGCTTGAGGTTCTTTGAGAAGGCCTCGTAGAACTTGTTATAGTCTTCCTTGTTTTCGGCTATCTCGAAGAACAGATCAATGCATTTCTTCACGAGATTCTTGCGGATGACCTTAAGGATCTTGTTTTGCTGCAGAGTTTCTCTCGAGATGTTCAGAGGAAGGTCCTCTGAGTCAACAATACCCTTCACAAAACTCAAGTATTCTGGAATCAATTCCTCACAGTTGTCCATGATGAAGACCCGGCGAACATAAAGCTTGATGTTGTTGAGCTTCTTCCGGGTGTCGAAGAGGTCAAAGGGTGCTCTTTTAGGGACAAAGACAACAGCTTTGAACTCAAGCTGACCCTCAACAGCGAAATGTTTAACAGCGAGATGTTCCTCCCAGTCATTGGTGAGGCTCTTATAGAAAGCAGCATACTCTTCCTTGGTAATCTCTTCAGGTTTCCTCATCCAGATAGGCTTCTGTTTGTTAACCAGTTGCCACTCATATGAAACCTCCTTGATCTTCTTTTTCTTTTTTTCCTTATCTTCCTTCTCTTCATCAATGTCCTCAACCTTGCCTTCCTCAGCATCTTTCTTATCTTCCTCATCCTCATCATCAGAAATCTCCTTTTCAGTGGTCTTCTCAGTCCATAGTGAAATGGGATAGCTGATAAACTCAGAATGCTTCTTGACAAGATCTTTCAAGCGGCGCTCTTCAAGATAATCAAGCTAGTAAAAGCAGAATCAAATCAGGTATTAATTAGCTATTATGTGGATTTGTAAATCCAAAAGAATTTCTTAAAAGAACATAAAATGTAGCTACTCCTAGACCAATCTCATCTAATGGCTGATAAAAACAATCAGACAAAAGTGACCTTTATAGCCAGTGCACGATTACACGTAAATGCATAATTATATCCACCAAAAAATATCAACTAATTAAAATTATGAACGATACTTATGAAGGATGGATACGATTACGCGCCTTATACACTAAACATTAAGATTACAAACTGTGGTTTAATCAACAGATCCAACTCAAATGGAGAGAACACAGATAAAATGGACAATGGACGAGATAAATTTTAAATTGAAGAAAATTAAAGCAGCACAGCTATAGTTTAAGTGATGAAAGCTGGTGTCATAGAAGAAACAATTCTATATTATGTGCAAGCCAAACAAATCCTATGCAATGAAACAGACAACGGGTTTTACATGATATGTATTCTCTTGTTAATAAATTCTATAATATGTGCAAGACAAACAAATCCCATTCACTGAAACAAACAACGGGTTTACATGATATGTATTCTCCTGACAAGAAGATTATACCAACAATCTAACATATAAGAACAAAAAACGGTGTAGTAAACATCAGCAGCAAATCAAATGAACAAATAACTTCAAAACGATCATTGAATAGATATAACAGATTGTATAATTAGAATCAATTTAAACTAAATCAATTCATATTGCCAAAAATAACCAATTAGTCCTCAACAAACCTATCGTAACAACCACAAGTAATTGTATAATAAAGAAATTTATCTAAATTTCCCGATTTCTGTGTTCTTTATGTGGGGCAAGTAAAAGAAAACAAACCAGGGAGTCAAATTAGTCTAATGGACCCATAATTCAAATTAATTCTAGTGCAACCAATTTTATGTCCATTAATTCTCGCACATAAAGCAGTCAGCCATAAATCCCAGCATCTAGAAACTATCGCAAATAAATACAGACAATTTGCGACGTGCGAATGTAAGCACAATTCAGACTGGTAAAATTAAAGAATTGGCAAGCGAACATATCTTTACCTGGTCATCCTTGAGGAAAAGGGTAATCTTGGTTCCCCGTCCAAGATTCTCCCCAGAGGTATCCCTGGTCACAGTGAAAGACCCTCCAGCCTGCGACTCCCACACATACTGCTCATCATCATTGTGCTTTGTAGTTACAACAACTCTCTCAGCAACAAGATAAGCCGAGTAGAATCCGACACCAAACTGACCAATCATGCTAACATCAGCACCAGCAGCAAGAGCCTCCATAAACTCCTTCGTGCCCGAACGCGCGATGGTACCAAGGTTGTTCACGAGATCCGATTTCGTCATACCAATTCCGCTATCAATAATCGAAAGAGTATTCGTAGCCTTATCAGGAACGATATGAATGAACAGCTCCGGCTGGGCGTCCAGCTTGCTTTTGTCCGTCAGACTCTCAAATCGGATCTTATCCAACGCCTACCAACAGAAAAACCATAAAAAAAAGCCTTAGATCCATGGATCACGCAGGCTTAGATGCGAGAGAGAAACAAGACTTACATCGGATGAGTTGCTGATGAGCTCTCGAAGGAAGATCTCCTTGTTGGAGTAGAAAGTGTTGATTATGAGGCTAAGAAGCTGATTGATCTCAGCCTGGAAGGCGAAGGTCTCGCTTTCTGCCGCCATGGCTGCCTTCAAGCAAGCAAGAGAGTGCAAGAAATCAAAAGAAAGGAATTGAAAGGAGCAGATCAACAAGTATAGCGGTGGCTAGGGTTTGGGAGAGTTGGTTCCATTTAATAGTGGAAATGGAGAGGTTCTAGAGTTTTCTGAAGGCCGGATCCGACGAATGCGTGGGACCCATAATTTTATTTTCTTTTATTTATTTTTTTTTATTTTAGATGTTTCTAGATTATGAGTTATTAATTAACGTGTAGGGGGTAAGATTTAATTTAAAAGGTAGCGAGTGGTACAAGAGGAGGTTATTGAGAGGTTATTGAGATGTTATTAAGTTATTAATTTCAATAACATATAAATCCAATAAACTTAGCTGGTTCTATTTCAATGTTATTCATAGGTTAGCTGGTTCTATTTCAATGTTATTCATAGGTTATTACGAAGGTATATATTAATTGAGTACGCACGCAGAACTGCGTGCGTATTCCGTACGTAAATATTTTCCCATTGGAAAAAGGTATTTTTTGCTCTGAAAAAATTAAAAATTCTAAAAGAGTATTAAATTAAATAGAATTTAGAAATATTAAATCAGAAAGTAATGTATAATTTGATGTGTTTAATAAAAATTTATTTGAAATATTTTTTTTATTGGATTTAATAAAATTGGACTTAATAGATGGAAAAAGCAAAAATTAGATTTAATTTAATGACGGATTTATCTAAACTATTTATATTATTTGGCTTGATTTTACATTAAATCTATTTAATCCTATTAAAAGTGTTTGATATCATAGTTTTAATAAGATTTAGACATAAATTAATGAAAATTAAATTCAAAAGTTAGTTAAATCAAAATTTCTATCGTCGAAAGTGAACTCCATCTCGAGATTTATTAAGTTTAATTGTGGGGTGGATTTAAAGGATTCATTCCGTCGTTGCAAGCGAGCTCCATCTCTGCCAGAAAGGGTTTGATAAATCCGAATTTACTCGAAATTTACAAATCCTATCTAACGTAAAATCAGGATATTCTCCATTTTATTAATTGTAAGTTGTTTGTTGTACATCATTTAGAGAAGTTTTTTGGATTATGCGTCTTGTATGACATTGAAGAAGTTTGAGTTTAGATTTTACATTTTGGTGAATGGATTTATGTGTTTTTTTTTTAAAGATGTTCTTAATGTTAGATAAATATTAGAAATTATGTTGATATTTATTTAAATTTTTTTATAATTTTAAACTAACACAATCCTATTGTATCTTTCTTGAGTTCATTTCGTCTGACAAGCTGGCTACAAAGGATATGAAATACTGATTTATTTGAGCCAATGTTGATTATCTTTATTGACATGCATCATTGTATTAGAACCTATCGTAATGGCGATGATGATTTGAAACTTTCATGTTTTGCTTTGATGGTGATAATTATCATGTGTTCGTATCATTAAAATTTTGAGTCGTGTCATGACATATTTTACTTGCTTTTGACGGTGTTTCTTATCTACAATTGGTTTACTATGACTTCTAAAATTGAGAAAGGCACTAAACATAAGAAAAAACAGTAATTTCCTATAATGTTGTCACTATGTGGATACATCAGTCTTGCTAACCAACATCTAAAAGGACTTTATCCAATAATATCAGTATCAAAGACCACTCAAGGTGATGAAGAGGTACAAAGACCACTTATATGACAAGCTCTTCTTAAGTAGTTTAAGCATTTTTGACAAAGATCTTTATAACTTCAAATGCACCATATTTTATATACATATATATCTCCAAGCCTACTCATTTGTGTTTTCATAACAAAGAAGTAATGGGTTCCTACATAATTCATATGTCATTTGCTTTCAAATATAATATATGTGTTTGTAGTATTGTGATGTATGAACTTTAATGTAATATAATATACAAATTGTTCTAGTACATGCAATGAAAAATATATATTCGTAGCTGCAAGAACTTTAAGGTGAGGAGGGGGTACAAAGACCACTTACGTCTCAAACTCTTCTTAGATAGTTCATATACATATATCCCTGAGGATTATTCAAGTATGTTCTCATAATAAGAGGTGATGCTTGATAAAAATAAATATAATTAAACTGCCTTTGAATTTAAACAAATTTAAGATAAAATTAAATGACTCGTACTAATCTAATAAATAAGTGAAAGACAAAATCCTAACGACAAGAGCAGCATTTCAACATGGCCCAAATAATATTTAGTATTTTCTGACAGCATTTTAACATGTCGTGAATAATTTAACAAATTACAGACAACACTTCAACATAACAAAATTAAATAAAAAATTTAAGAGAATTACTAAATAAAAAAACGTTAAAATTTTTATAAGATCTATTTAGGTTGTTTTTTCACCAGACAATCGAAGTACTAGTTCAACCTCCTTCGAACCACTTGAGAAATACAATATTAACATATTAATTAACATTTCTTTTAACGTAATTATATTATTTCAATAATATTGAATTATTTTTTTTCCTTGACCAAAATTAAAGACTATATCTCATAATATTGTAAATAATTTAAAACAATTACGTGCGTTAGAGTACACTTGTACAGCTCGTGTTCGGCTCGTTCGTTAAGAAATGAACACGAATAGTGACTGACTTCACGAACAATTTCGAACAACACGAACTTATTTCAAACAAACCGAACACGAACACAAGCTCTATCTATTCGTGTTCAGTTCATTTACACCCCTAATCACCACATCAAATGACACGTTACAATACTCATACGCAATAATTACATGAAAGCAAAATCAATGAAATAGAAGGAATTTTGTTCTAGCTTTTAACTTTCTTTAGCTTTTCTTACTTACATAGTACCTGCCATCTAGCCATACAACATATCATAATAATAAATATTTAAAAATATGTTTTAAAATAATTTTTATTTTTAAAACTTCACTTAAAAAATATATAATCTAACATTCAAGATATCTATGCTAAATTATGCATTGTTTCACTATTTAAGTGATAGCAGAAATCAATCACCCCTTAATTAAACATACAAAACTAGAAGAGATCTCAAATGGCCCCCTTTAATTCATGCAAATAACGCTTTGTTTGAAGGAACTTCACCGTTCGACAAAGCTCCTTAAGAAGTCACCTGCAGGGGACTCGTCGTGTCCATTCTAAAACGACGAAAACTCGCAATTCCATTGAATAATTTGGGGAGATGTCAGGATAAGCTATTTTTATCAAATGAAATATAAGTTAAGTGTCGGCGTTCGCACAACGGAAGGGAGGGTGATTGTGTTCTCAAAAGAATCATAAGATTTTCCTACTTTATCAGATTTCATTAGCAACCAACTCAAATAAATGGAATGTAATCAGCAAACATTTAAAAGCAAATCATGCAGAAGTTTTCTGGTTACATTCTGCATTGATTTGGGCCAGCAAAAACATTTAAGCGAGCACTGAAAGTTGAGATCCAGAAAACCTGGTTGCTATCTGGTGAAAGAAACCTGCAGCTATTGTAGTAGGGATGTCAAAAAAGCTCTTCGTTCACGAACAGTTCATGTTCAGCATGATAAGTAGTTCGCATTTGATTTGTTCTTTAAACAACTGAACCAAACAAGAACAAGCATTTTTAGTTTGAATTATAAACGAACCAAACACGAACAAGTTGCTCGATTGTGTTTGGTTCATTTTGATTTGAAATAAATACATATTTAAAACTTTAATATAATTATAAAATCTTATAGTAAAATTTCATGATATATTTGATGAAAAATTTTTAAAATATAAAATTTATTAAATTATTATAAAAAAGAATTTTAATTCTAAATTATCCAAAGTTGATATCCACTTTTTTTGGATAATTTTTTAATAAATAATTAAATTTATTATTTTTTAATTTTTTTAGCACATTTCAAACCGAACACGAACAATTCAAACAATTCATATTAAATTCAAACAAATCAAACAGGAACACCCATTTCACAAACAATTTTGAACACGGCCTATTTCAAACAGATTTAATTTCAAACGAACCAAATACGAACAGGAGCACTGTTCGCTCATGTTCAGTTCATTCACACATCTCACACTCTATAATAGTAGCAGAACTCAATCTCAACACAACAGAAAAGAAGCAAAGAAAACAAAGGATCTAACATTACAAAAAAAATAATGCTTACATTCTCATTTCCAAATTAGTTGCAGAAGAAGATTTCCTCTTCCTGGATTCAGATTCTGAATTAGCTGAAGATTTAATTGCTGTAACATCAATCGAGCTAACCTTTACGGGCTGGCCAATGCTTTCCCCAGCAGCTTTGGGATCATTTACATGATCATCATCATGAGCTTTTAAGCCTAAGCTCAGATCAAGATTGGTCTCTTTGGCATCTTCACTGTGTGTTTGTTCTTTCTCCGAAGCCTACATAAAATCAGTAGATGATAAATTCAATAGGTAAAGTTGCTATTTCAGACATTAAAGTAAATCATAGCTGCATCAGATAGAATTGTAGATTCAGAAACATAAAGAACAGTTCCATCATCATGAACATTAATCTTATTCCAACTTTCTTAAGGCATGAAAAAATAAACCTGATGGCAGAAAAGAAACTTTAACATCATCATAGAAATTTTGACAGAAGGGAGAAATCATTCATTTATCAATTCAGGCAAAGCGTTATGACCAGACCAAATCGCCACAGCACCGCATATTAGAGCTATCAAGTGGGACACACAAAGTCCCTTATAGGTTGGCTGGGTGGCCCAAATAGATATGAACTTGAATAGGCAACCATAATTGACTAGAGGCCACCCATGATCTCATTTTTCACATAAAAACCATCACATCTCGTGCAGTTTCACTCTGCCTAGAGTCAAACTATAAAACTACAATCTGAACTAATAAAAAAAGTTTATAAGCCAAACATAATTATCTTATTTTTTATAGTTAGCAGTTATGTATTATTTATGAGCACATAGTTACAGATCAAATAAATATTTTATATAAGATTTAGAAGATCATTTAAAATCAATAGGGTGCCGACCAGGAGTCAGCACAAATAAAATCAATTCCTTGTCTATTCGTATAAAAATCTAGTTCACGTTAAAACTATTAAATATCAATCAAAATAAATTTTTAGGTCCTTGAAACCTTACAAGGTATGGACACTTCCAAATATCTTGTGTGTCCATGCTGGAAACATGTAAGAATGGACATTTCCATATATCTTCCTTGTCTACGACAGGGATGTATAAGCTTGTAGCGGATTTTAACCCAAGCTACGACGCAAGACACAAATTTACTACCGACTTAAAAACAAGGTTACAATAAAAACTCAAAATAAGAAAAGACAAACACACTAAACAAAAGCATAAAATAAAAGATTACAACTAATGACTTAACAAAGAGACACAACATGCTTGATGAAGAGGAAGTTCGGCGAGGGCAGGCTAGATTGGCTGCTGTGGTGACGGCCGGAGAGGTGGGGGCTGTTGTGGAATTAGGACAGTAGGTTGGTGATAGTAATGCGTCAAACATAGCTAGAGAGAAGCTGGACTGTCGTTGGAGGCTGGATCAGCAGCTGCAGTAAAAGCCAAAGAAGGGGGGGCTGCTGTGGAAGAACTAGGACAGAAGTTAGGAAGGTTCGCCAGCACTTTCGGAGGGTGAATGGCGAGGGGGGAATCATTGGCGGGACAGCAAGGTAGCTGTTTTAGAGGTAACAGTGGGATGCTTGGAAGGGCCTGAAAGGGCTGTACAGCAAGTTGGAGGGGTTGCAGCGGCTGGATGGGAGCAGGGCTGACAACAGTGAAAGAGGGGGCTGCGGTGGCTGGATTCTGAAATGACAGCAGGGAAATGGAATTATGGTAAGATAAATACCTCGTTGGGGTCGAGCTACAGCCGGAGCACTAATCCGACCATTAGAGACGATCACCTCGTCGGATGAGGGACAGCCGGAGCACTTACCTCAATGTTGGATACAACCCTCAAAGGAAAAATATTAAGGCTAAAAACTGAATTCAGATATAAAAAACAAAAACCCTAATTCTATGCATATCATTCACCATTTATAATGATGCTAGAACTTTATTTTAGGAAATACATAAAATAAGAAAGAAGAATCAAATCAGTCTTTCAGATCAAATCAGCCTTTCAGATTTAGGTAAGGAAAAAAAGTTAGGGAAAATCAGATTTAGGTAAGGAAAAAAAGTTAGGGAAAATCAGATTTAGAGAAGGGTAAACAAAGTAATCAAAATTTAGATTTTGAAAAGGGCTTAAAATTGGAAAAGTTTTAAAATAAGAAAGGAGAATAAATATAATCAGGATTCCAGATTTTGGGAAAAGATTTAAAAAAGAAAAGTGTTAGGAAGGAAAGAAAGGAAAGGGAGAAAAGGAAAGGGGAAAGAGAAGGGGAAGAGAGGAGGGCCCCCCTCCCTTTGAGGATTGGTCGGTCATCCATAGTCCCTGCATCAGTCTCTCGCATTTGGAGAAGCTTTGACATCATAGGTCGAAGCTTCCCTGTCGTTGTCAGCCACCCCTTGATCCCACTAGCAGCTGCACCGTCTACCAAATCATCTGAGGAGCTTTTCCCACGTGCGAGCATACCTCCTTATCGATTCGTTCTGGTTTGGTATAATTGGAGCCGGAGTTGCACCACCACGTAGGTTCTCCTGAGCCAAATTCCGAACAAGTAAATATCTCATTTGCTTCTCATCTATGATAAGTTAGGTCTCAGCGAGGTCGGGGATTTGCAAAAGTTTGGTTGATGAGTGATTCTTATATCTTTCGGGTCTTCCCTCTGACTTTTGAAGTTTTGGAGAACTGACATCTTCTATTGCGTTTCAATAACAAGAGCTTCACGCTGTCCTTTCGTCTCTTCATATGGAACACTAGGGGTGAGGGCTGGCAGTGTAGCCGCTGGTGATGTTATCAGTTGGTCGTTACTAAGATCATCCACTGAAATTTTAAATTCTGACATCTTCTGGTCTGCGTGATCTTTATATGTCTCAACAAAAATTTCTTCATCTTATAGGAGAGCAGGAACCACAATCTCATTAAAAGTCACATGTTCCTTTTGATCACATGGAGAAAAGACATTGGATGTATCCACGAACAAGGGAGTTCCACAGTAAAATACGTCATTGGATGAAAATTCTCATTCAAACTGTTCTTCAGTGTCTGTAGTGTATTTACCCAACTTTTCGATGATATCCTGCTCGGTGAAGTAGATCACTCTCCGGGTTGTGAATTTTGCTTCAACATGTCCAAATCCATAGCATTTGCCACATTTTCTAGCTGTGATAAACTTGTGAATTGGTTTCATTGGATAGTAGCAAGGGAAGTCACTTAGTGATGTGGTTTCTCCATTTCGGAAGCTAGAGTATGCAACTTTTGACAGGTAGTAAGTTAGTAGGAACTGACGTTGTGTTTCCCGCTTCATCTGTGTATCTTCTCATTCCTGCCTTCAACATTCCAGATTACGGTCAAGGGTAACCTTTCACTGGATACCCTCCTCGTATCTAGAAGTCTCCGCAGAAGACGACAGAGCTCTCGTCATATCTCGTCCCAGGTAGGATCGGGCAAAGATCTCGACAGCATGGTTGACAGTTTGGGATCTATGAAAGGAAAGAAAAGAAAGAACAAAGAAAGAAGAGAAAAACTAAATGAAAGAAAAAAAAATTGTGTGGTGGATTTAATAGAGGCGGAGGCTAGAAAATATTAGGATGGGACTAGGGATGAGCTCGCTCTAATATCAAATGATACCGGAGATGCAAAACACAATTTGACTACTAATTTAAAACAAAATTACAATGAAAACTCAAAATAACGAAAGAAAACGCACAAAACAAAAGCACAAAACAAAAAATAACTAATGACTCAACAAAGAAGACAAGCTTGATGAGGAGGGAGTCCGAAGAGGGGAGGTTGAATTGGCAGCTACGGTTAAGGCCGGAGAGGTGGGGGCTACTGTTGAAGAAGTAGGACAGAAGGTTTGCCATGTAACGACGTCGAACTGCAATTGGAGAGAAGAAGAAGGTCATTGGAGGATTGATCGGCGGCTGCGGTGAAGGCCGAAGATGTGGGGGTTGCTATGGAAGAAGTAGAACAGTAGCCAAGTAGGTTCGCCAGCACTTTCAGAGGGTAGACATCGAGCGTAAAAGCACTAGCAGCGATGGGAAAGGTTGGGTGATGCGGCGGTCGGCTAGCGCTAATAATAAATATGCAGTTCAATCCTAATAAAAATAAAATCAGTAAAATAATTTTATCTT
Organism: Phalaenopsis equestris; assembly: GCF_001263595.1. Classification (NCBI taxonomy): domain Eukaryota; kingdom Viridiplantae; phylum Streptophyta; class Magnoliopsida; order Asparagales; family Orchidaceae; genus Phalaenopsis; species Phalaenopsis equestris. Next base: position 173,323 of record NW_018164785.1, on the reverse strand, counting down.
TTAAAATCTCTAAGTTGTCAAACTCGTAATACTAACGCAAGTACACGTATCGCTCAAGTAATAAATGACTCTAATGGAGTGTTAAGTATAGATCCTACAAGGAGTTGGAAATTCTTATAGCTATAACGTCAAACACACTATTCAAACTATAAAACTTGAGCACGTAAATCAAATCTAAAGTAAATTTAATGTGTGCTAAATGAAATACAGTTGAAAGAACTAAGTTAACTAAATTAATTGTTAAACTTCAAAAGTAAACGTATAAATACTAAACAAAGTTTTGAAATGAAGAGTTCAAATTTAAAAAAACATCATTACCCTTACAATGAGTTAATGAAATGTGAAGAAATTAAAATCATTTAAAATACAGTATAAATACTAAACAAAGTTTTGAAATGAAGAGTTCAAATTTAAAAAAACATCATTACCCTTACAATGAGTTAATGAAATGTGAAGAAATTAAAATCATTTAAAATACATATGAAATTGTATGGTGCCAAATAGGAGAAATCTTATTATTTACCCTCTTAGAGTGCATAAAAAATATTGACTAATTCAGAGTTTAGTCCTTAAATCCGTGATTAGGTTGAGAGGATGTTGGATCTCACTTCAGAGCTCTCGCTTCTCCCTCGCCTGAGGGCTAGCAATCTCTCTTTAGTTTCCAAGCAACTGAACCAAATTGGGGATTTTTATCTGTCACCTTAAATATCTGTCACCTTAAAATTTATCTGTCACCTTAAAATCTCCAATTCTGCGCCCATCAAAGTATATTTCCCTATTTATTTGCACACAACCGCATGGGTTACATTCTCGCCCATGAAATTGAATATAACTTTTAACTTGTTCTAGAAAGCATAACCCTTTCGGATCATATGTTTCTCAACAAATTTTAACCTTTCAATTGGTCAGATGGAAAAGTAAATGAAGATCAGAGTTCGAATCATCACAATTTATTGAGATTTAAAACTTTATAAAATAAAACTAATTCTTCACAAATCATATCTCATTGTAAGGAGAAAGATAAAAAAGACTACTCAAAATTCATGAGAAGGATAAGACAAAACAAGGATTTCATATATAAAAATAAGTTTACAAAACAAATAAAGAAAAGAACACAACTTATCTCATACTCCTTCCCAAGCAAATCCCTAGAAGTTCCCTTTAAGCAATTTCTCTCTTTACAATCACACTCAATTCTCTCTTAGAAGTGTAATGAAGAAGAAATCTCTCATATTTCCTCTCCTTTTACAACCCTAGAAGAAAATTCTTCTCTTTTCTCTCACGCCACTCTCTCTCTATCTCGCGCCCCCCTCTTCTCATCTCTAAACTCACCTCTTTTAATTAGCGCCCAAAAAGAGTTCAAAATTCCCTCCAATTTCTCCCCCAAAAGTCACATTTTTGCACCAAGAGATAAGTCCTTTCATCCAAGAGATATCTCTTTATTAGAGAGCCTTCCAAAATGTCTAGATGCATTGAACCACTCCATGGGACGTTTGAAATGTTTAGAGCCTTCAAAAACTGCTAAAAAACGAACCGACTTACTCCATTTTAGTTCGTCTCTGACGTTTCTGGCGCTAGTTTGGCGTCTCTGGCGCCAGCCTAATGAAGTACATGCTGTTCTCTGGATTCTGGCGCTATGGATCCAATTTGGCACCTCTGGTGCCGCTTAATGAAGTATGCGCAGTTTTTGAGTTCTGGCGCTTCAGGAGCCAATCTGGCGCCAGTTTCTGGCGTCAACTCTCCAGAAAATGGCGCCTCTGGCGCTAGGATCACAAAATTCTTCATTTTGGCTCCAAATTTCTTTATTTTTGCTACGTTTTGTTTCAAATGTCTAAAATTGATATATCTGCAACAAAAATATGAAAATACCCTTCTTTAAATTGTATTATCACCAAAATAAGCATAAAATGTACACATAAAATAATATATTATTTTGGTGTATCAATGGGACAGCAAGGTAGCTGTTGTAGGACTGCCGACAGGCTGCCGGGAAGGGCCTGAAAGGGCTGGACAACAAGTTGGAGGGGCTACGGTGGTTGGACGGGAGCAGAAAGGTGGCTGGCAGCAGTGGAGGAGGGGGTTGTGGTGGTTGGATTCTAAAATGACAGCAGGGAAATGAAAGTATGGTAAGATAAATGTCTCGTCAATATCAAGCTACAGCCGGAGCACCACTTAGACTCTTGGAGACGATCACCAACTCAGAAGAGGGACAATCGGAACACTACCTTGATGTTGGATACAACCTTTAAAGGAAAAATACTAAGGCTAAAACCTAAATTCAGATATAAAAAACAAGACTCTTTAACTCTGCTCTATTTATAATGAGGTTGGGACTTTATTTTAGACAACACTTAAAATAAGAGGATTTCATATTTAGGTGAGGAAATAAAGGGAAAATCAAATTGAGGGAAGTGTAAATAAAGTAATCAAAATTCAAATTTTGGAAAGGACTTAAAATAGGAAAGGTTTTAAAATAAGGAAGAATAAGAATAAAATATAATCAAGATTTCAGATTTTAAGAAAGGATTTAAAATAGGAAGGTGCTATGAAGGAAAGAAAGGAAAGGGAGGAATGGAAAAGAGAAAGAGAAGGGGAAGAGAGGAGCGTCAACCCCCTCCCTTTGGGAAAAAATTTGCGTACGTCAAGGGGTATGTAGAGATGCGTACATAATAGGGTACACGGGGTTTATACCGGGATTACAAGGGTGTTATAACCCGTTGTACCTCCCGTGTAACTCCTGTGTAACCTCCCGTGTAACCCCGCTGTAACCTTGTAATCTCAATGGATAAAATAAAAGCGGCTGGGTTACAGCTGAGTTACACGAAAGTTACAAGGAAGTTATAACACGTTTGTAACCCCCATGTAACTCCTATATAACTCCCGTGTACCCTATTATGTACGCATCTCTGCATACCCCTTGACGTACGCAAATTTTTTCCCTCCCTTTGAGGACCGGTCGGTCCTCCATAGCCCCCGTGTTAATGAACCATCTCCAACATACCTTGACATGTATCAGACAAACTTGAAATTGTGCACAATCATTTTAAGACAATTAAATTCCAACATGAATTATACATGACGCAATACGGGTCGGACATCAGATCTACACAATGTAGAGTCCAGCTTTTAACTTGCTGCATAACAGTTTTGTACAAAAAAGGAAAAGTAATGCTCCTCTTCATTGCATAGCACACTCTCTTAACATTTAAAGTATTAACTAATATTAGCTTAGCCCATTTTACAATTATTAATCTCACTCATTTGCAGCATTCTTAAGTATTATAAACATGTTTAATAGAATGAAGCATCAAATTATGTAACAGCACAACGTCGTGGATATATTAAATGAGATGTACAAATATTTGAAGTTATTTTCAAAGGTTGGATACAAAGCAACAGTTAATTTGGAGTTTAAAACAACTTCAGATTTAATAGTATTTTTGCTAATCATGACTTACAGCTTCTGGAAGAATTATAAATGAAAAGACTTGATGGATGATTTACGGTTCTAATTTCCCATGATTATAACATTTGGCTTTTAAATTATTAGCTCAATGTTCCTCTTTTTATAGCCAAAAAAATTGAATTACATTTATGAATTCACTCTAGGGGAACAATCACTCCTCAACGAGCTGAAAACTTAGTATTCAAGTATACTAAACTTCACATTTTATCAAGGAGCCTAGGAAATCCTCAAAACGATACTATGTTGCAGGACAACGATGGGATACATTAGCAATAATAAATGACATTTAAATGCTTCAAATTGATAATCTCCCACTTGATGACCCTTCTAAGAAAATATCCTTTATTCTAAATAAAGGTTATGGCATCATTGAAAAAACTACAATGCTGGTGCTAATGATGACCATAACACTGACTGTGTTAACTCCAATAAATCATGCATCATTAACATGCTCGTATGGTCATATTTTATTTGATTATTTTTAGGAAGGAATTCACAATATTGTTTTTAAAATATTTATGACGTTTTATGAGCAATATTATTAAAAAAAATCTGATAACTGATAACAATTAATGAATACCAATGACACGGTATTATTAATAAATGATAACAATCACATGTGAGAATACATTTTTTTATTATTAATTTTGTTTGTTTTTCTTTTGTTATTGTTAAATTCCTTTTACAAAGAATATGATATTACGCTTCATGGGGAGATGCCTTTAGTAAAAATACTAAAAATTTACATATTTATATTAATAATTTATAAAATAAAATATTGTGTCAATGATATGTTGTCCTTGTGTTATGTTGTGTCTATGTCACTTTGTCCATGTCAGTGTTTCAAAATTACAAAACACAATGATTTATGAATCCATTTCATTAAGACTTTATAGCCAAATTAAAGCAACAAAAAATTGATCATATTCGAGTTAATGTTTGAGTGAGTGAATAAATTAAAATTCTCGTTAAAAAGTATCTAAAATTGTGTAATTTTACATACATTTTATACTAAAAAAAATCTTTTTTTTACATGGCATCGTAGTGCGTTGTGTCATAACATTGTAACTGCGATTATTCTTTTTACTTCAACTGTTATTATTTTTTTTCACTTGTATTATTGTTGTCCAGCTAGTCTATTTTCATTGGTTATTTTTGTATTATTATTAATTGTGATTAGTGTGTCAATCCAATTTTATAGAAAATTGAAACCAATAAAACAGTCCTCAAAATTCTAAAACGAATTATCCACCAGGGTTTACTTTCAATAATTAAATCAAGGATAAGAAGCTATCATTAGAACATTTAATGTTGAAAATGATGTAGAGACTCAACTATGACAATTGACATACTCATTGAATGATAGACCGCAATTAGCAACACTGAAGTAAACAACACATTAAAAAAAAGAGAGTATCGCAAGACTATTAAGTTAAGGAATGGAAAGAGTTATGAGAGTTGGTTAGAAATGACGTGAGGATAGAAGAACCAAATTACAAATCTAATAAACAAAAATTCAAAAAAAAACATCCACAAAAATTAAGAAATCTAAGTAGTTCCTCCATACCGTGTACAATAAGATATAGATTTTTGTCAAAATACTGTGCGACTCGGGAGCTAGCATAAATGTGACCATTGTCTATTTTTAGAAGGTCGATTTTATAAAAATTTCTGTCTATAGATATAACTTCTCAGTTAGCTGACCGATCACTCAAAGAACTAAGTGGGATTTTAGAGGATATAATTGTTTAAGTAGATGAGTTTATCTTCTATGCCAATTTCATAGTATTGGATATGGAGAATAAGAAAATCTCAATCAGCCTAGTTAGACCATTTCTAATAACAGAAAGAGCCATCAATAACATACAAAAAGAGAAACTTATTATAGAATTCAATATCAAGAGTTTATTTTTGATGTGTTTAGAGCCATGCAATATCTCAATGACCATAGTAAAGATCAGTGTTTTAAAGTTGATCTGATGCATGGGTGTGTGAAGGATAATTTGTACGAGCATTAGATTTAGACCTAATAGAGCAGGCATTCATAACTGAAGAGAAAGATAAAACTAGAAAAATATTGAAACACTATTCATAGATGCATCATATAGAACATTTATGAAGAGATTTGAGACTTTAAACGCATCCTCTATAACAAAACCTTTTGCTAAAGGCACTTGTTTTAGAGTAAAAGACACTCCTCAAACATCTTAAGTAAATTTTCTTAGGTGAATCATCAATTTCATTGATTTATAATTTATTCTAAATTGGATAAAGTGCAAGAGAACTTAATGAGAGTTCTGAGGACTTACATGAAAACTTTCGGTTGGATTATAACAGGCATCAAAGGAATTAGCCATTCCTTGTATATGTTTAAAATATTATGAAAGAATATCATCAACCAAAATTTCATGCTCGAAGAAGGTTAATCATGTGACTAGGGATGCAGTAAAGAAAGAGATAATAAAGTGGTTAGAACCAAGAAGATAATGTTGGACGAGTCATATTCATTGTGTGCCAAAAAAAAAAAATTTGACAATGATAAAGAATGAGAATGAGAATTAGTTGATACCTACTACAAAATATGTGGATGAAAAACGTCTATAGATTATAGGAAGCTAAATAAGGCTGTTAAGTGTCGGCAGTTTTATTATTTTTAAAACTTCGTTGGTTTGAAAAACTGATTATTTTGTAATTTTGAAAATAATTTAAATATAAATATAACTTTTTTTTTTATTTTTTAAAGGTAACATTTTAATTTTAAAATAAGTGAGACCAAACGGGTCTCACATTTTAAATAGTTTAGATGATTGAATACAATACTACAAGTAATACACTTATCCCGAAGAATAAATATATCACTTGTAATAGAGATGATCACTTGTAATAGAGATTCAATCACCTAGACTAAAAAAATTGTGATATCCGTTTTGGTCTGCAAAATATTTTATAAAAAGGTCAACAAGTTCTCCTATCTAATATAAAAAATTAGATAAGGTTTATTTTATCTGGGTTCCTGGTTCCCTATAGAGGCAAGCCCCTATAGTTAATTACATCTTAAATGATCGAAGTCATTTAAGAAAACTCTCGATTAAGATCAGGTGGTTTTGCTTTCAAGATTTTAAAGTTTAGGTTTTCACGATTGGACATGGGAAAATCAAATGGGAATGACTCAAAATATGAACAGTTATTTAAGGAATCCAAAAAGAAGAAAGGTAGGGGATATCACAGATCTGGGGAAAACCCTGGTGAACTCCCAACTATCCTAATGTTCGGCTTTATGTCTTCGAAATGATGCTTATTTGATATTTCAATCCTGCAAATTATTTAAGATTTAGGACTTATGTTTACACAATATCGAACTGTGCAAATAACCTAAAAAGATATGAGGATTTACACCGTACCGCACGGTAACCTCGGAATCCTAAAGTGTTAGGACTTATAATTGCACAACAGAGTTGTACAAAAAGCCTAAAGAGTGATCCTATAGGTTGTTATTTAAACTAAGGAAAGGTGATATGTGATGTGAATGTATTTATGTGATGTGAAAATGTTTTGCTGCTGCAGATCCACCTGAAAATTGTTCCTCGTCGTGTTGTCCAAGATATTCGCTCCAAACTCTTCGTAGTAGCACCTCCTGGTTTAGTTTTAGTTTTGAAAATGCTCATAACCACTAGGTTATCCTAAACTAAGGCATAGTATATCAAAGTAACTAAGCATGCAGTGTGAAAGAAAAGTAACAATGCACTATACAGTAAAGAGAAAAGACAATATAACATGCTGAAAGAAGAGCATAACGTGCTATAAAGAGTAGTATAACATGCTGGGGAAGCAGTATAACAGACTATGAAAACAATATAACATGCTTTAAAATAAAATACTGTAATATAAATTAAACCTGTACACCTGAGAGATTCATTGCTCCTTTAAATTTAGTTATTATGCGCTGTGTAAAAGAGGGAAGTATGACCTGAAAAAGACTTAACAGAAACAGATAAATCGCAGAGAAAAGATAAGCAAATAAAATGAAATACAATATCACATATAAAGAACCAAGAATAGAAACTTCATATGTGATATTGGAATGTCCCCAATTGCCAGGAGGATTTGAGTGTAAGACAAACTCAAATCCAGGAGCATTGAGTTTCAGTTTTGGTCAAGCTAAGGTAAGAATTTCATTATTTGATATAATTAAATCAGTCATGAATCACAATCTAGTGCACCCTCGTGCCTAGTGTCCTACTTATCTTCTAAACTGAGGTTAGATGTTTGGATTTCTTAGGGTCATTTGAAAATTAGGATGACAAACTATCTCTCAAGTTGTGCTCTTAAGATCTAGGATATCTGCACTTTAGTTTAAACTTGAAGTGTCCTAAAGTGTCTAATCTCAATTAAGTGCATTTCCACTAACCCTCAAACATCTATAGATCCAGCTTAGCTCGCTACCAGACTCCTAAAACCTGGGGGTCAACTCATGATTTTGGCAAAAGAATTGTGAGTTGTGCTTCAATCCTAGTTAAAGGAATTGGATTTTAAATTGATTCAAAACTTAAAGGATCTAAGAGTAAGTCCACTAATCACTCAATCGTTATCTGAATTCTCATTTCTTCCGATTCCAAATAGTCTTCCAATGTGCAATTTATTTTTCCTTATGTAAAAGAAAAGGTGGATTGTTTGCTACCCTATCTCATCTTTAGATTGTATCATCCCAAAAATTCAAATTTCAATTTCAATTCTCTCTCATCTTCTCTTTCC
>NW_018164785.1:153405-163706 GCF_001263595.1 Phalaenopsis equestris | reverse complement strand
TTTCTTTTCTTTTTATGTGAGGATTACTATATCTAGATAGCCTTTAATGATTTTTAACTTCACTATCCTCTTCTTAAAGTAAAAACTTGCCACATTTCTTCACTTAAAAAATTCATTTTAGCTTAAAGATTTCATAAAGTTTAATTCTCTTCTTCTTACACGAACCTTTAAGATTTTTAATATTTCAAAAATACAATTTTCTTTACTTTAAATAGAAAAACATAGTCTTTTCTTTTATACCAAATTCCTTTATCTCTAAAATTAACCTTTATTATTAAAAAAAATTTACTTAAGTTTATTACATAGTTTCAAACAAAAATATAGTTATCTAAAGTTAACCCCTAATACCAATGGACGTGTTAAATTTTTTTTCTCCTTGAAAATATAGCTAAGTGAGGAAAAATAAAATTAAGTTTCGTTCTTTAAAATTGAATATTTCTTTCCCCCCAAACTTAAATTTTTAAAAGATTTAGCATGAAGAACTGAAAAATAAAGGGTGAAAGAAAATAATAAATACGTAAAGAAAAGACATACCTGTTGAAGGTTTTGATTTTGAAACTTTAATTTTTAAATACTGTAGGTGCTAATTTAAAAAGCTACAAGACTTAAAACCTTAAATTCCACATAATACATATAAAATCTACTGAGAAAGAGTTAATTAAAATACATTTAACAAAATATAAAAACTAATAATAGAATTAAACTGAATTCTGGAAATGAAAATAGTTTCACAAACTACAGTTCACAACTCAACATAACAACAAAATAGAGTCTCACAATCTAACAAACAGTCTCAACAATAAAATAAAAACAAACAACACAATAATAAAGTACAATCAAACATAAACAAAAAGAAAGCACCAATCATCATCATCTTCTTCTTCTTCTGCATCAAAATTTTGCTGCGGATATGGAGTAAAAAAAGGGTGAGTAGGAAACTGAATTGAATGATCACCCTTCATGTATCTCACCAACACATCATCATAAGTAGCATCATATTCAAACTTTTGTCGTATCAAATCATCAGTGAGAGCATTTCTGGCATCCATGTTTTGCAATCTATGATCCATTCTTAAGATATCTCTCTAATGGATCATCGTCTAGTCTAAAAGCTCTCGTTTGTAGCATCACTAGAAGTAGGTTTCCTCGAAGTAGAAAGAATATCTCTGGTCTTACTTCCAGACCTCCAATCAACATGAGATTCGTATGTCTTTATATTAGCAGGTCAAATAAGTTTATAGGCACAATCCTCTCTTCCTCAGGCCTAAAATCAACTCCCCCCTGTTCACAGAGTGTGAAGATCAGGGCAGGGTGTGCTAATCCACTAGTGGTCTCTCCCAAAGCAATAAATCTAGTGTTCATATAAATAATAGAGCCTACATTTACCCTTATCACTTGTTGGATACAGTAGTTTGAGATGGCTCTATCCTTGGTTGCCTCACTATGATGATTTTTCAGTATCATTCTTCCAGAAATAAAGTAGTTTCAGGCCTTAGATACTACAATAAGCATAGAAAGAGGAATAAGCATAGAAAGAGGAAAATAAGCATAGAAAGAGGAAAATTTACCTTAACTCCATTTTTCACTTTGCAGGTTCATCTTCCATCAGTAAGAAAAGAAATAACCTCATCCAAGGCCTCATTCGTAGCAGAAAATGATTTATACTGGGAACTATACACATCTTCTAATTGATAAAATTCATTAATCTTACTTGAAGTAAACTCCACCATTTTTCCACGAACAAAAAAAAATCATCAGAAGCCTCTATAGAATTGGCGTAGAACTCCATCACTACACCAATAATAGCCTCAGCAGTAAAATAACAGAAATTTTCCCACTATCGAGCATTGATGAATTGCTCAACTTCTCCACCCGGATTTTTAAAACCACGATCCGAAATTAATTTTTTTTTTCAAGTAGACAATTAAATCGAGCACTAGCCCTGAAGCTGACAAATTTTTGTTCATCATAATCTACTTTTCTTTTTCCTTTGCTAGTTCTCGGGGCCATGGGAAATCTAAAAAAATTTGATAAAAATCTGAATAAATTCCCAAAATTCTGAAAATCACAATGAAAAACGCTTTAAACTTAAATCTACTAAGTAAGAATTCTTCACCAAAGAATTTTCTCAAAATCTCTTAAAAAAGTTCAAAATTCTCGGATCTTGGCAATGTGAGATAAACTCTTGGTGAAAATCTAAAATTTTTAGTTAAAGTGTAGCTCTTACCTAGAAAAGATGAAATCTGAAGTTCCTTTGCGTTGAAATTGCCCCAAATCCAAGAAAATGCTAGCTCTATGTGCAAAACCGAATGTTAAAGGTGACTCAAAGGGTAAAAATGGTGTTTTACTATACAAATCGCGAATTTAAAGGGGTTTCAGCTGTTCTCGGGTGGAAGGCGCCGTCGACACCCACGCCAGTGTCGTCGGTGTTGAAGGCCTAAAAATTTCATTTTTTTGATTTTTTCAATTTTCAATTTTTTTTGAATTTTCTCCAAAGTATTTTTAGTATTTTTAAACACAAATTTTTATCTAACAATAATTCACAAACAAATATTTTCACGAACAATCATTTTCACAAACAACAACAAAACTAAATTTTATATATAAAAATACACTTTTTACAAATACATTTTTTTAATCACACTTTTACACTCATATAGCAAACTAAATTATAAATCAGCGTCAAAATCAAGCCACAACACTAAACGCTGACACAAAACTATACACTCAATCAAAGTTCATAACTCTAAAGCAAAGCAAACTAAATCAAATCCACACAATTACATTAAATACATAAATATTTTAAACTAGTAGAGAGATTAAATTCTTAAATTTGCCTCATCTTCAGTGTTTTCTCCTCCTCTGATATCTCTCATAGACCGATAATGAACGTATAGATTGTAGAAGGGGCGGTACAAGAATTGATCAGTCAAATTTTCTTCGATCCATCCTTTTTCCTTGAACATCCGAACCAATTCTGCTTCAATTTTTCAGTATGATCAAAATTCTCATTCATCCTCCAATCCAGGTGATCGAAAAGGTACTTAAGATCTCTTATTACATTCGTAATACTCTGAAGTTCTCTTTCAATTTTCTTCATTCTCTTTTCCAAAGTAAGTGAACTCAAAGTAAGTGAACTTCAGTAAGTGAACTTCTAACTGTTGGTGGCATCCATGGAGTTGAAGCATGTGATGAATGATCCAAGATAGTATCTAATGCTTCATTTCCATTCCCAACATAATTATCATCAATAGGAATCATGGGCTCCCAAGGTAATAAAACTCAACTTTCATATGCATCAAATCTCTCGTTGGGATAAAATTCGTATAATGACAGACTGGAACGTTTTCTATCATAGACAACTCATTAATTCACGCTATAGTAAATGGTACAGCCTTACCTCGTACGTAGGCTACTCCTTGAGCAATTCCATGTAAGTTGACATAGAATTCCTTCACCACTGGTACAACAATTGTAGTGGTAGTGTAGCACAGAACTTCCCATCATCTTTGTACAATGATATTATCAATCGTAGAACTTGGATTAATCAATCTATGATTGACAAAGCCTCTTTCCTTGATTAATCTCTTCTTCATAATAACTTTATCGTATAATCTTTGCGCATCAAAATTAATAAACTTTCTTCTATTAAAAACTTTATACCTGGAAGTATTTCTGGAATTTGAAGCCATGAAAGTAAAAAATAGGGAGTTTCTAGTCGTCCAAGACAGTTTTTAGGACTTTAAAAACACCTCACGGCGGGGTGTTTGAATCAGAGCCGATGGTTATATCGAAGCGAAATCCTGCCAAAGTCTGCCAAAATTTGTCCTAAACCATCAAACTGCTATTGACGCCATCGATGCTCTCACTGGGGCTGTCGGCGACGCTCCCGATGGTGTTGTCGGTGCTATGGTTAAGTTAGCGGGCACCGTCGGCGCCAATGGCCAAAATCGCGACTTTTCATTTTTTGTTCAATTCAATTCCAAATTTTCCTCCAATACTAATATTTATCTTAATTTATATTATATAAAATAGTGTAGGATTATTATGTCCTAATATATAAAACACTTATCAAACCAAACAGTAATACATAGGTATATATTTTTTAAATGGGTTGCCTCTCATGAAGCGCTTGGTTTAACGTCATCAGCCCAACGTACCATTTGATTAGTTGGGTTGACATAACATTAAAACTTCTTTAAATTGTGGTATGCGCCCTTCATAATAATGTTTTAATCGATTCCCATTAACTTTAAATATCTTTCCAGTGTTAGGATCATTAAGAACAACAGTTCCATAATGATAGACTTTAATCACTTTAAATGGTCCTAACCATCTAGACTTCAGTTTTCCGGGAAATAATCTCAATCTTGTATTATATAATAAAACTTCTTATCCAGGTTCAAACTTCTTTTTAATAATTTTTTGATCATGTCATATTTTCATTTTCTCTTTATAGATTTTTGCATTATCATAACTTCATTTCTAACCTCCTAAAGTTCATTTAGTTGCAATAATCTTTTTTCTCACCAACATCTTTTAGATTAAAATTAAATTCCTTAATAGCCCAAAATGCTTTATGTTCTAATTCTACTGGTAAGTGGTATGTTTTTCCAAAAATAAGTCTATATGGGGGCATTCCTATAGGAGTCTTATAAGCAGTTATGTATGCCTATAATGCAGTATCTAATCTAGCAGACCAATCCAATTTATAAGGATTTACAACTTTTTCTAAAATTTGTTTAATTTCATGATTTAAAATTTTCTGCTAGGCTGTTAGTCTGAGGATGATAAGCAGTAGAAAATCTATGCATAATATCTTATTTCTTATTCAATTTTTTGATTCTTTTATTCCTAAAATGAGATCCTCCATCAGTAATAATTACTCTCGGCATTCCATATCTTGAAAATTTAGAAACACTCTGAGCATAACATCTAGGTACAGCAATAGCTTCAATCCATTTGGACATATAATCAACAACAAATAATATATATAAATTTTCAAATGAAGGCATAATGGTCCAATAAAATATAAACCCCACACATCAAAAATTTCAACTTCTAATGTGTAATTTAGAGGCATTTCATTTCTCCAAAAAATAATTTCTACTCGTTGGCATCGATCGCATGTTTTAATATATTCATTAACATCTCTAAAAAGAGTAGGCCAATAAAATCTGGCTTAAAAAATCTTATGTCGTTCTATTTGTTCTAAAATATCCTCCAAATTCAAAATCATGACATCTTTCAATTATCTGTTGAGTTTCCTCATAAGACACACATCTGTTTCCTCATAAGACATAATAATTAGATCTTTTAGATCTTTACATTGTTTATATAAATACGGGTTATCCCAAAAATAGAATATTGAATCATAAATGAATTTCTTTAGTTGTGGATTTTTAATATCAGGTGATAATATATCACTTACAATAAAATTTACTATATTAGCATACTAAGGTACATTCATTTCATCAATACTATATAAATGTTCATCAGGGAAATTTTCTAAAATTTCATTTACAAAATTAGTTAATATTTCTCTTTCAAGTCTAGACAAATGATCAGTTATTTGATTATCATTTCTCTTTCTATCAACTACGGTAAAATCAAACTCTTGCAAAAGAAGTATCCATCTTATTAATCTTAGTTTAGTATCCTTCTTTTGCATCAAATATTTAATAGCATAATGATTTGTATGCACTATACATTTAACTCCAATTAAGTAAGGTCTAAATTTATCAAAGAAAAAAATAATAGCTAATAACTCTCTTTCAGTAGTAGTGTAGTTAATTTGAGTATCATTTAGATTTTTACTAGCATAATATATTACTTTAAAAATTTTGTTGTGCATTTGTCCTAAAACAGTCTCAATAGCATAATCACTAGAATCGCAAATTATTTCAAATGTTTTTTTCCCAGTTAGGTGGAACTATTATAGGTGCAGTGATTAATTTTTCTTTTAATAATTCAAATGCTTTTATGCATTCCTCGTTAAAATCAAATTTCATATCTTTTTCTAAAAGTTTGCATAATGGCTTAGTTATTTTTGAAAAAAATTTTATGTAGCGTCTGTAGGAAACTTGCAGGATCTACTTCCATGCCATTTTCAGAAATTTTATGCCCAAGTACAATTCCTCATGCAACCATAAATTGACATTTTTCTCAATTTAGTACTAGGTTGATTCTTTCACATACTTCCAAAATTTTTTCTAAATTATTTAAACATAATTCAAACTAAGTTTCGAATACAAAAAAATCATCCTTAATCACTTTTTTTCTATGTTCAATAAAATTGCTAAAAATTGACATCATACATCTTTGAAATGTTGTAGGTGCATTGCATAGTCCAAAATTCTTCGAAAAGAAAATATTCCATATGGGCTTGTAAATGTTATTTTCTCTTGATTCTCTAGAGCAATTGAAATTTGATGATACTCAGTATATCCATCTAAAAAGTAATAATATTTATTTTCAGCCAATCTATCCAACATTTGGTCTAGAAAGGGTAAAGGAAAGTGATCTTTTATGGTGACCATATTTAATTTTCTATAGTCAATACAAATTCGTCAACTAGTAACTTGTCTTATTGGAAATAATTCATTTTTCTCATTTTCTTTAACGGTCACTCCTCCTTTCCTCGGAACATAGTGAATTGGACTTACCAAAACACTGTCTGAAGTAATATATATAATTCCAATATCTAACCATTTAAAATTTTTTTTTAACAACTTCTTTCATTATTGGGTTATATCTCCTCTGAGGATCAGCTTTTCTTTCGTATTGTTCATCTAATAGAATTTTGTGCATACAAATAGAATGACTAATTCCTTTAATATCTGCTAAAGTCTATCCAAAAACCTTTTTATATCTTTTCAACAATTCTATTAATTTTTATTCTTGAATTTCAATTAATTCAAAAGATACAATAACATACAATGTAGATGACTCTCCTAAAAATACATATTTTAAATGGGTAGGTAATATCTTCAGTTCAAATTCAGGTGGTTTAATATTTGAAGGAATAAGATTTTTATTATTATTTTCCATCAAATCTAACGTTTCAAATTTGTCCTGAATATAATCTAAATCTTCTTCTATCATTTCATCCTTGTTTTCAAAAAAAATTTCCTAGCTTTAATTTGTCTTCAAACTCTTCCTTAAATTGTTCATTACTCAGATAATCAGTTACTTCCAATCTGAAACATTCATTATATGTTTCTATTGCAGGATATTTCATAGCCTTTGCAATATTAAATTTTACTTCTTGATCATTAACTCTCATTATTAATTCTCCTTTTTGCACATCTATCACAGCTCTCCCTGTTGCAAGAAATGATCTCCCTAAAATAATATGAATCTCTTTATCTTCCTTCATATCTAATACTATAAAGTCTACAGGGAAAATAAATTTATCCACTTTTACTAATACATCTTCTATAACTCCTTTTGGATAGGTTATTGATCAATCAGCTAACTGAAGAGTTACAGTAGTATGAGAAATCTCTCCCAAATCTAAACGTTTAAAGATCGATAGAGGCATAAGATTGATACTTGCTCCTAAATCACATAAAACTTTTCCAAAAAAACTTTTCACCAATAGCACAAGGTATAGTAAAACTATCAGGAACCTTTAATTGTTCAGGAAGTTTTTTTCTGAATAATAGCACTACACTCTTCACAGAGTGTAACGGTCTCAAGATCTGTAAATTTTTTTTCTTGTTTAGTATATCCTTCATAAATTTCACATAACTTGACATCTGCTCTAAAACTTCAACGAAAGGAATGTTTATCATTGATTTTTTAAGGATTTCCAAAAATTTTGTAAATTGTTTATATTTATTCTTCTGCTTCAGTCTTTGAGGAAACTGAAATAATGGTTTTTCTAAGAGAACTTGTGTTTGTTCATTTTTATTTTGGTCACTTTTCATTCTTCCTTCTCTTTATCAGCTTCAGTTTATCTTTGGATCTTTTTTTCAACTTCTTTTCCACTTCGTAATTGAATAGCTTTAATTTGCTCCATATTTTAATCTTTTGGATTAACTTCCACAGTGCTTGGAAGAATTTCAGAATGTTTGTTACTGAGTGCAGTAGCAATATGTCCTAATTGATTTTCAATATTTCTAATAGCAGCCCCTTGATTCTGTATTTGATTTCTCATGCTAAACATTACTTCTTCCATCGTCAACCTCTTTTTCCTTAACTTGTGGGTTAGGGTTAGAGTTAAATATCGGAGGATAATAAGGTCGAAAATTAGGATTTCATTGGTTGTTCAAATTTCCGGAGGGATTCACTGAATTATTATAATTATTCCAACTAAAATTAGGGTGAATTTTCCATTCAGGGTTATAAAAATTAGAATAGGGATTGTTATTTCAATTATTTATAACATTTAAAGTTTCATAAGATGATTGAGTATTAATTATTTGCCCTAGTGAATTTTCCTCTACTACTGGGGATACTTGAGAATAATTCAATTTGATCAAACTTTTTTGAAATAGCAGTAATTTGAGATGCTAAAATAGATATTGTGTCAGAATTATTAATATTATCTACTCTCTTAGGATTTACCCTTTCAGAGGGTCATTGAAAATTGTTAGTATCAATTTCTTTGATTAAAGATTATGTTTCATCAAAAGGTTTTAACATTTGTGATCCACCTGCAGCAGCATTTATAATAGATCTAAGTGATCCCACTAATTTATTATAAAATGTTTGAATTATTAACCAATTAACCAATCTAGTAAAGCATGATGTGGACATTTTCTAAGAAAATCTTTAAATCTTTCTCAGGCTTGATACATCGATTCTCCTTCAAATTGATAAAAAGATGTAATATCATTTCTAAGCTTAGCGGTTTTTAGGGTGGAGAATAGGTGGAAAATATTTAACCAAAAATTTTTGTGATAGTTCTCCCTAAGTTCTGATAGATCCAGGTGTTAATGAATTTAACCAAGCTTTAGCTTTATCCATCTAAGAAAAAGAAAAAAATCTAAGCCTAACAACATCATTAGACACTCCGTTATATCTAAAAGTAGCACAAATTTCAAGAAAACTAGCAAGATGCAAGTTAGGATCTTCAGTAAGTGTTCCTCCAAACTGATTATTTTGTACCATTTGGATAATAGCAGGTTTAAGCTCAAATGAATTAGCAGCAACATCAGGATTTTGCAAATGAATTAGCAATAACATCTGAATTTTGAATAGTCAAGTGAAGTTCACCTACTATCAGATTAACATAATCTTTTAAAAGTTTCTGTCGAATTTCATTGTTTAAGTTTTAAATTTCTTTTTATTGTTTTTGAATTTTTCTTATAGTACATTCTAATTTTGAATCGTAAGGTATTAAACTTTAAGAGCCAATATTTCGCATAAACAAATATGATAAACAAAGAAAATTTTCTAAAAAAAATACTCTTAAATACATATTTATTTATTTTTTGATTTTTGATTTCATACTTTTTTTATATTTTATATATTTTATCTCTAAATTTCCTAATTTATCAAATCTATTTAATTTACCGTTATCTTCCCCGGCAACAGCGTCAAAAATTTGATCCCAGTAAAATATAGTTATGTAAAATTTATGTAGTTTGTCTCCTCTATGTAACAATGTCAAAAGTTTGATGCAATATTTATTATTAAGAAATTTAAGCAATTAATATTGGGATTCTACGCAAGTATACATATCGTTATCAAGTAATAAATGACTTTCTATTTAAGCCCCCAATATCGATCCCATGGGAAAGGTTTAAATCTGAAATGATAAATTAATTAAAAAATTCACAGAAATCAAACTAAATTACTGTCACTAATTTTGAATGTGTAAGATGCAATCAAAACTAAATTATTTAACTACTAGCAAAAATTGAAATGTAAAGTTTAAACAGTAACTATTAAACTATTAAACTATCTTTATGTGATGAAGATTTCTTATGTGGAAAAATACTTTTCTTACTACAATGAGATTTTAGTAAAATGAGATGAGATAAATGGTTTTAATATGTATTGTGCCAAATAGGAACAGTTTTAATTCTCTATCCTGATACAGTGTTATAGAAAATCATTGGTTAATCTCATGTTTAGTTCATATATCTGTGGCTAGGCTAGAAGGATACTGGCTCCCACTCCAGAGCTCCCACTTCCCTTCACCTGAAGGCTAACTCTTGCTTTAGATTTTAAATACTAAGACCAAATCGGGGATTTTAGTCTGTCACCCTAAAATCTCCAATTCTACACCCAATCAATGTATATTTCCATATTTATTTGCACTTAATTCCATATTTATTTGCACTTAATTC
>NW_018164785.1:151759-153178 GCF_001263595.1 Phalaenopsis equestris | reverse complement strand
GAAGAAAGATAAAGAAAATTACTCAGACT
Organism: Phalaenopsis equestris; assembly: GCF_001263595.1. Classification (NCBI taxonomy): domain Eukaryota; kingdom Viridiplantae; phylum Streptophyta; class Magnoliopsida; order Asparagales; family Orchidaceae; genus Phalaenopsis; species Phalaenopsis equestris. The sequence goes on along the minus strand of NW_018164785.1, from coordinate 153,149 downwards.
TCATGAGAAAAACAAAACCACACTTTAGTTTAAAAGAATAAATTATTGTCAAACCAACAACAAGTCTCAATTAAAACCAAAAGTAGTCTAAAACAAAAAGACAAAAACTTATCTCAAGTCCTCCACCAAAATCTTGAAGTTCCTTTGAATCTCTTCTTTTTTACAATCACTCAAAGCAAAATAACAAAAAAGATAAAGTAAATAAAAAGTGGTTCCTGAAAATCTCTCTGAACTAACTCCATAAAGAAGAACTTTCAAAACTTGCTAATATTAGTGGCGAAAATGAGCAAGTCAAAATGAAGAGGAGTGCATTTTCTGATCAATTTCAACTTCAAATAGAGCCTAGAGTCGGTTCTCCAATAGGTGCATCCAAAAACTCTTAAAAAAGCGTCTAAATTTGTCGAATCTTCTAAAAATAGGGGCTGAACCGACATTGGCTCTGTCGGCGCCAATGTCCCGTATTTAATTTCGCTGCTCTCTGTCAAATGGCGTCGTCAGCGCTGAGTAAAATCCATCAGCCGTTTTGTAAGTCTGCGTCGTCGGCGCTACTTCTGGCACTGTCAGCGCTGCTTCTGGCACTGTCGGCGCTAAGTATTTCTTCAAAAACACCATTTTAACTCCAAATTCCATACTTTTTGCTTCAAGTTTTAAAAATCAACAACATGCAATAAAATATAAAAATATCTTCTATTAAAGCGCAATATCACCAAAAATGAGTATAAAATATGATTTTAAAAATGCATATGTTTTCTGTGTATCAGTATGTATGTAAAAATTATAGTTTAGGTGTTAGATATGTAAATACTTTAGAATTGAGTGGTATGCAAATTTCTTTTTTTTTTAAATGGTCATTTCCAGTTTTTTTTCTCATGCATTATAAACACATGTATAACAAAAATTTTAAGTATAAATTTACTAAGAGATGTTGTGATAGATTAGTCGTTTATTTACGTAATACAAGATAGTAGATTTTTTAATCCCATCAAATGAGAGCTTCGTTTGATGGCGAAGTAATTCACAATTAATCATGCCACCCACACGAGTAAGTCACCCTGCCGGCTCTGTCGGCACTATTTTTGGTGTGGGGTTTGCCCGTAAGAAGCTGTCGGTCATCGGAATTGAAATCCCGTTGCCCGCTTCGGAAGGACGTTTTAAAAAATTTAGTTTTGAAAAAGATGAAGTCAAACTGACCCCATAATTTTCATAGTTTAGATGAAAGAGCGCTTTATCTCAAATCATGTATCTATCCCGAAGGATGAACGCAAGAATTGAGAGTGAGGCTCGATCAAATAAACTAAAGAAAGTTATGACATCCGGTTGGTCTGCGAAACCAATGTATTGGCCGACAAGTTCCCCTATTTAATATAAGGAATTAAATAAGGTTTATATT
>NW_018164785.1:142124-145144 GCF_001263595.1 Phalaenopsis equestris | reverse complement strand
TATGTGGAATTTCAAGTTGAGTAAAAAGAATAGTTTTGAATTTCTAATGGTGGGGTACCTCTTCTAATTTTCTAAGACTAGTCAATAGGAAAGTCCTATGGCTAGACCTAGGCTACTAAAGAAGTTTTCTAGACCTCAACCAAAAGTGAGGTCAACAGGCTCCTCCATTAACCATTACCAAACTGTCTGTCATTTCTATGGCCATGATCTCCTTTTCCTACTTGAAGCACTTCCATCCTTCTTTGCACATTTCCATCATTTTAACCACTGTCTTGACTTTGTTTTCCGGCAAGATTTCGTCGTCGGGTTGTGGATGAGCCGAAGAGGCAAGGGTAACGTAATAGCGGGGTGGGGGGTGGGGGCGTGCGCAGTTGAACCCTGGACCTAACCTTAATTTGTCTCTGCATGTATCAAACCTTGAAGAGATCGACTTCTTGATATTGTTGAGGAAGGATTTCTTTATGATGGGAGTGTTGAGGAAACATTATTTGTGAAGTTGTCTCATAGTTTATAAAAGGTTCTCACAGACTTAATGTTTAAATGAAACATTGGATAACAAACTCATCGCAATCATGTCTAGGTTGTCAACGTGAATGACATTTGGAGATTTCTTTGAAGGTTTCCTTATAGATTTTGTGTCTGAATAGGATGCGGGAAGACTATCCCACTACAATAGTGCCCGGGCATTGACATGAATGACCTTCAAGACCAAGTTGAAGGTTGCCCCCCACATTAAAGAATGTTTAAGAAATGATCTTCAAGTGGTGCAAAAGAAGTTCATTTGCCAATTAGACGATGTATATCATTATGAAACAAAGTAGAGGCTAGGAGTTTCATAATTGAAGACAGTGTCGAACGAGATTTTGTTTCCCACAAACAGTGTCAAAATGATGCGTGTCAAAAGGCCTATGTTAGTCAAGTAATGAAATATCATATTAGTGTTGCATGAAAACTGAACATATAATCAATTAATTAAAGAGAAGTAAGTAGAAAGAACCACCTTGATTTTTATATGGAAAACCCTTGAAATGGTAAAATCATGAGTCCTAGCCCAGTTAAAATATCCACTATGAATCTTGAGTACAAATGTCCACCCTTCTCTTGAAATAGGGAAGATAGAATTACAAAGAAAATTATTGTAAATGTACGACAATAGTTCATTGATAATAGACATAAACTGGCTATAATAAATGTATCTCTCGATGATGAAAAATTATAATAACTGTAGTCGATTGTTATGAAAGCAATAGTCCACCGTGAATGTTGTAGATGATGGTTGTAGTGTCATTCTATTGTATATGTCGTAAAGAAAAGCCATGATAGTAGTTGGTTGTGTAAGCAGCAGATGGTTGCTTCAGAAATATTGGTTGGTCACAGAGATTGAAGTTGGGAGCTGCAAGAGTTGTGAGCCACATAGGTCGTAGTGGTGAGTTGTGATAACGTATGCATGCCACAGAAACCGGAGCAGGAGCTGCACGAGTTGTGGAGTAAGCAGGTCAAAGTGATAAGTTGCGATGACATTCAAAAGCTACAAGAGTTGTGGACCATGTAGTGATAAGTTGTGATGACATTCAGGGGTTAGAGTCAAGAGCTGCATAAGTTGTGAACCACGTAGGTCGTAATGGTGAGCTTTGATAATATTCATAGGCTGCAAAGGTCAATGTTGGGAGTTGCATGAGTTGTGAAAAACATAAGCCATAATGATGGTTCATGATAACATATGTAAGCCGCAAGGCAGGAGTCCGGAGCTACACGGGCTATGGACCACATAAGTCGTAGTTGCGGGATGCAATGAGAGTGTTTTAGAAGTCAAGAGAAAGTCACCATCTTCAGGGTTCATTTTATACCGTCTTCAGAAGGCATCATTGCATATATGTAGAGTTCATTTTTATAACCTCATTAAAGGGTACTGTTGAATCATATCGCTACACCGTTGGGAGGCACCGTTGCACTGTATGTGGGGTGTGTTGTTGTGCAAGATGTTTTGTTACTCTGCAATGTAATTCAAGATTCCGCTGTGCACGTCATAGTTCTGCAAGAGGTTCCATTGCAATGAGTCAGGGGCGGCCAACGATAGTCAACGATGCTCGGTGGGCAATGATTTGCAATGGCTGGTGACTGCATGAGTGGGAGGTATTCGTTGGATATGCAGTGCAGAAGTAATCTTAGAATTCAAATCCACCTCCAAGCTTTAGTCTTCTTCTGGCTCAAGGTCTCCCCCAACCCCATCTCAAGAGGTGGGCAGAACTTTATTTATAGTTTGTGATCTCTATACTATTAAGAAAAGAATTCAGACCACTTCATAAGATGACCCGGAGATATTCTCTCAATTGGACGGCGTTCGGTAAACATTCGAGTGCTTTAATAATATTAAAATTGAGCAATTTTGGACTTGTTAGATTCAACTCACCAGGACACTCAATTTGACTATAAACAAGTCAGATTTAGAATTTGTTTTACCTTCCACTTATGATCTTAAAGCTTCCAAATGTAGTTGAACTGTTTGATATGAACTTGATTTGACTTGAATTTGAGCAATTTTGGTATCATTGGATCTATCTCATTGAGCCGGTCACTTTGATTGTAAGTTTGCTAAAATTTGAGCTATGGAAGATTTTAATCAAAGCCTGAAAATTATTTACTCAAAATTTATGTCAAATGATAAATTTGTTGATGTTGTATCATTATCAATATTGGCCCCCACTTTCGTCAAAAGAAAGATTTTTAATATAATCCAATGCTATGTACCAAGAGCTCAATCAACCATATGATAATTGCATGAGAATCGTCTGAAAGGCAAGAAAGGCCATCAATGGTGCACAAAGCAGTTGCCTCATTCGAATCATTAGCTCTAATATCACTTAGTTATAAGAAAAAACAACAATCTATGGATCTAAATTGAGCTCAATTCATCAATAGACGAACACTTACTCATCTAAAATTTAAGCCAATTAGGAACGGCTATCTAAAAACTCTTATTTTTCTTTTTATTTAAGCTTTTCAAGTTTATATATATATAT